>NC_069678.1:23673789-23837167 GCF_023699985.2 Odocoileus virginianus | reverse complement strand
CATACATGACTACTGGAAAACTGTACTTTGACTATATGGACCTTTGTTGGCAAAGTAATGTCTCTGCTTTTAAATATGCTGTCTAGGTTGGTCATAACTTTTCTTCCAAGGAGCAAGCGTCTTTTAATTTCATGACTGCGGTCACCATCTGCAGTGAGTTTGGAGCCCAGGAAAATAAAGTCTGTCACTTTCCAGTGTTTCCCCATCTATTCGCCATCAAGTGATGGGGCCAGATGCCATGATCTTAGTTTTCTGAATGTTAAAAAAGCCAGCCTTTTCACTCTCCTCTTTTACTTTCATCAAGAGGCTCTTTATTTCTTCTTCGCTTTCTGCCACAAGAGTGGTGTCAACTGTATATCTGGGGTCTGAAGATCAGAAAGATGCACCAGCAACATTCTGCCTGAACTTCCTTGGCTGAAGAAGAGAAGCCCCACTCCCACCCTACCCAACAAGAGGGCACATCCATACTAGATATTGTTTTACATTTAGAAAAATACAGCCACAGGCTTAGGGAATAGGGGAGAGTCTTATACAATTTTGATTTGAAAGAAGACAAACTCAGCTGATAAAGAATCCACCTACAATGCAGGAGACCCTGGCTCAATTCCTGCATCAGAAAGATGCGCTGGAGAAGGGATAGACTACCCACTCCAGTATTCTTGGGCTTTGCTGGTGGCTCAGATGCTAAAGAATCTGCCTGCAATGTGGTATACCTGGGTTAGATCCCTGGGTTGGGAAGATTCCCTGGAAAAGAGAAAGGTTATCCACTCCAGTATTCTGGCCTGGAGAATTCATTACTGTATAGTCCATGGGGTCAGAAAGAGTTGGACACAACTGAGTGACTTTCACTCAAACATAATTTAAATGTATAGAACCAATGGTTCCAAAATAAAAGCCGCCAAGGTTTATTGAGAACTTCCTAGGTGCTTGACAGTGTTTCAAGTACTTATCAACTATACAATATTACCAAGTCTTTATTTGCAAAATAATAATAACAACAATCCCCCAAAACTATGAAATAGGTAGTATTACTATTCCTAATTTACAGATGAGAAAAACTGAATGACAGCTTATATGTTCTAGTGTCAAGATTTAAATCTCAGATTTCTGACTCCATTCTCTTCAGCAAATCGTGTTGGGAAAACTGGTCAACTATGTGTAAAAAAATGAAACTAGAATACTCTCTAACACCACTTGCAAAAATGAACTCAAAATGGATTAAAGACCTAAATGTAAGACCAGAAACTATAAAACTCTCAGAGGAAAACATAAGCAGAACACTCTCTGACATAAATCATAGCAAGATCCTCTATGATCCACCTCCCAGAGTAATGGAAATAAAAACAAAAATAGACAAATGAGACCTAATTAAACTTAAAAGCTTTTGCACAACAAAGGAAACTATAAGCAAGGTGAAAAGACAGCCTTCAGAATGGGAGAAAATAATAGCAAGTGAAACAACTGACAAAGAGTTAATCTCCAAAATATACAAGCAGCTCAATACCAGAAAAATGAACAACCCAATCAAAAAGTGGGCAAAGGAACTAAACAGACATTTCTCCAAGGAAGATATACAGATGGCTAATAAACACATGAAAAGATGCTCAACATCATTCATTATTAAATAAAGGCAAATCAAAACATGAGATATCATCTCACACTGGTCAGAATGGCCATCATCAAAAAGTCTACAAACAATAAATGCTGGAGAGGGTGTGGAGGAAAGGGAACCCTCTTGCACTGTTGGGGATGCAAACTGGTACAGTCACGAGGGAGAACATCGTGGAGATTCCTTCAGAAACTGGAAATTGAACTGCCATGAGTGTGTGTGCTTAGTCACTCAGTTATGTCCAACTCTTTGTGACCCCATGGACTGCAGCATGCCAGCTTTCCCTGCCCAATGAATTCTCCAGGCAAGAATACTGGAGTGGGTGGCCATCCCCTCTTCCAGGGCATCTTCCCAATTCAAGGATCGAACCCAGGTCTCCTGCATTGCAGGAGGATTCTTTACCATCTGAGCCACCAGGGAAGCCCAAGTGGGTAGCCTATCCCTTCTCCAGGAGATCTTCCCAACCCAGGAATCGAACCAGGGTCTCCTGCATTGCAGGCAGATTCTTAATCAACTGAGCTACCAGGGAAGCCCTAGAACTGCCATATGACCTAGCAATCCCACTGCTGGGCATACACCTCAGAGAAAACAGAATTGAAAGAGATACACGTACCCCGGTGTTCACTGCAGCACTATTTACAATAGCTAGGACATGGAAGCAACCTAGATGTCCATCAGCAGATGAATGAATAAGGAAATTATGGTACATATACATGATGGAATATTACTCAGCTATAAAAAGGAACTCGTTTGAGTCAGTTCTAATGAGGTGGATGAACCTGGAACCTATTATAGAGAGTGAAGTAAGTCAGAGAGAGAAAGACAAATACTATATTAACACATATATATGGAATTTAGAAAGATGGTACCAATGATCTTACACGCAGGGCAGAGAAGGAGACAGAGATGTAAAGAACAGACTGTTGGACTCATCGAGAGAAGGTGAGGGTGGGATGATTTGAGAGAATACCATTGAAACATGTACAATACCATATGTAAAATAGATGGCCAGTGCAATGCATGAAGCAAGGCACTCAAAGCTGGTGCTCTGGGACAACCCAGAGGGATAGGATGGGGGGGACATATGTATACCTGTGACTGATTCATATTGATGTATGACAAAAGCAATCACAATATAGTAAAGCAACTATTCTCCAATAAAAATAAATTAATAAAAAATAAAACTCAAGAGTATAGCTACTAATCTATCTAGAAAGTAGCCTTGCAAAGTATTATTCAAAAAAAAAATTCAAGATCTATGAATCTGTTGATGTGTAAAATAGGTAATACCTCTTTTCCTTTCCCAATGTTATCTTTGTCTGTAGTTTATGGAATTTTGCATTGTCAAAGAAGAAACATCTCAAAGAAAAAAGGATCCTTCTTCAGACCTAGGAGGGGAATTATGATTGGTTTGGGCCAGGCAGAACAATTTCTTTTTTCTTTGCTGGAAATTAGAGGACATGTGACACAGATCCAGTCATCAGACCCAGCAAAATCCTGTCAGAGGATTTTGGGAGATCCTGTCTAGGGGAAGTTTTGGTCCATGATAAACAGATAAATTGAGAGTCCTCTATATCTCTCCTTTTTTGAATATGTATAAAACCCGATGCTCCTGGAGGAGGGCAAGGCAGCCCACTCCAGTATTCTTACTGGGAGAATCCCACGGACAGAAGACCCTGGAGGGCCAGTCCATGGGGTTGCAGAGTCAAACACAACTGAGCGACCAAGCACAGGAAACCTAGTGCTGAACGTTGAGACAATTATTTTAGGCTCATCAGCCTTTGGGCAAAAAAACCAATGTACTGAGGTTGGCAGGATAGAAAATTAAAAAAAAAAAAAACCACACACCTGGGTTTCTAATGACAAAAGGAGCCTATGCATCAAATCTGGACTCCTCTATCTCTAGATTTCTTGCTACAAGGATAGTTATACATCTTTATTGCTTAAGCCATTGTAAGGCATTACATCACTTTGCCTTTAAATGCATGCTAACTTATACACATATTCTTTGTCCATATATAGACATATGTTATGTCTATACATTTTTTGCCTTTCTTTATTTCACTTGACTTGTAGCTATGTGGTCAAATAAAACCAGGCAGTCAAGGAAGGAAAGGAAATATATTTGAGCAGCAGTTTATCAACACTGCTCTGGAAAAAAATACTCAAGACTGTTGTACTATCATTTACCAGTCTCCTACCTCAAATCTTGCCGAGATACACTCACCTACAGGCTGTGACTCAGCAGTAGACACAATAAAGTATATCCCTCATTTCCTCATTAGTAAAACAAGCAATCTGAACCAGGGGACCCTTAGGAAAATTTTAGCACTGACATTTTATACTTCGTGCTCTGTCTATTAAGAAGGGTATATTGGCATAACTTTTAGAGTTGCTCTATAAATAATGACCACATCTTTAAATACTTAATAAAAGTTATAACAATTTATCTCAGTTATAAGTTCTCCGTCTCTGCAGGCCTGAGGTCCTCATCAGGAAAATGTGAAAAATGAAATGGATGCTCTTATGGCCCCTTCCAGCTCAGACACTCTTGAATCTGGCCAGATTCTTAAATATGTGGTTCTAATTCTCATAGACTTTCTGCAAAGCTTATGCAGTCAGGTCTGATGATGTCTGAGTCACAGAGATCTTTCTGGAGCACAAATTTATGATAAAAGTTAATTGATTCAGGCTGTGGGCTCCTCATTTCTCTGCTTTTCCATGGTGCCCAGCACACCATGTGGCATATGTATGCTGTCAGTAACTGCTGGTAATTCAATAATTGTGCTATTTTTTTGTTTGTTTGTTTGTTTTAGCATCTACTATTTGACTGAGATATTAAATAGGGTATCTCAACTCCTCATCATAATCCTTCAAGGGCAATATTTTTATGTCTATAACCTGAATAAAAAACAAGGCTGCCTACATGCCAGCATGGTGTCACATCCAAAATAAACCCAAACCAAACAACCTGAAAACTTAAGTAGGTCTTTCATGAAGTCCTGGAAGATAAGGCTAAAGGGACAGTCACATGGAAAAACATACAGCAGAAAACTCCTTTTACCCATCTTTCGTCCTAAAATCCTCCCACAGCCCTACAAAGATCCCAAGCTCCATCGTCCCAAGTGCTCTAGCAAAACTCCTTCCTCCTGTCCACTCTAGTTTACCCCTTTCAGATCTATTCTGTCCTTTGGGGATGGTCTCATTCCCTGCATAACCTAAGTTAGCTTGGAAGCTTGGCCCCTGGGGCCTCCAGTTTTCCCCTTGATGAGCCAAGCGCACTCTGCCCGTGCAGACGGCCACAGCCCTCGGTGCCCCCTCCAGCCCAGAGTGCACGCCCCCCACAACACTGTGCGATGGATGAGCACCACTCTTCATGCAAGGCTGCTCTCTCTGTGTACATCCTCTAACCAGTGACTGCCCCAGGATCACCTAAGGAGCCTGTCAAAAGTACAGATGTCTGGTCTGCGTGTCAGCTTCTCTGAATCAGAGTATCCTAGGGTGAGAACCAAGAGGCCACATTTTTAAGAAGTTTCCTAGGAGATTCTGACCTGTAGTCAGGTTTCGAAGCACTGCTTTACACCACAAAGGCTTTAGAATTAAGTTACAGAGTCGTGCCCATAGAACAGGACTATTTTCCTAATCCCCTTTCTACTGTCTTGCCTTCCTGATAACACAGTGTCCCAGAAACACAAGCAGTCCTCAACTTCGGAACCCTGTGGGTTTCAAAAATATGTTAGTTAGAGGCAGGGTGCAGCTTTCCCCAAAGAATAGGCACTAGAGATCCATGTGGGCTCAGAGTGCTCCAAAGATCTGTAGGTCTTTGCAAGGTGATTTTGTGAGAAAGTATATACAACAGTTCCCACTGGGGCTTCCAGTGGGAGGAAGCCCACTAGAAATTGAGGCTTCCAATTTCTCCCTGGGGTCAGGCAATAAGAGCTTAACCTCCTTTCTGGGGGTCTGGTGGCAGGAGGGGGAGGTTGAATAAGAGCCTAGCCTCCATTCTGGGGGTCTGGTGGCAGGAGGGGAAGACAAAGGAAGTCTTACATGGGGACAAAGGAAGCCCAGAGATCTGGTATCTACTGAGCAAGATGTCAGAAAAGGGACCCCCCCAAAGAAGCAGGGAGTAGGCCACCACTGAGGTAGGGATGCAAAAAGGAGTATCTTCATGCAGAGGGCCCAGGCAGTGGTTTCTTTTGCAGTGTCAGAACTCTGAACTGAGAGAGGGCAAATATGTTCACTGGGCTTAAGAGAGAGGCACCTTGATGGAGAGGGGGAAGGTCCCGACCTCAGATCATTCTGGAAGCAGCACCTGGGCCCCCATGAGGAGCAACCCATCAAGAGGGTGGGAAGGCCAGTCCCAGCATGAGGACAAGTTTTTTGTCAAGCAAGTGCTCACTGCGGGCTTCCCTCTCCTGGGTCCTCCTCTAAGTCCTGTTTTCTTTGGAATTGACTTCAACATCTGAAGGCTCAATATTACATCCTTCAAAAAAACTTTAGCCACTGAAGAAAAAAAACCCTAACCTCATTATTACATGATCTTACCAACAGATTCTGAAGACAGTTTTAAAGCGAGGGCCTGTGCATTTTTAAAACTCGATTGCATTGCATAATTAGTAGCAATTACTGTCAACAAACATGTATCAAATATCTACCGATGCACTAGGCCTGAGGAACATGTGGGCAAGAGTGAATCAATCCTTTGGCAGAGCACAGAGTACCAGAAATCAGAACACATGATCTGACAAGCAGAACAATCCCTGTGAATCTGCTGGAACAGGAAATTGAATGCAGATCTACCTCTGAAAAACCAAAACATTTGCTTACCCAAAATAAGACTTGAAAGGCCAGTGGAATCATTGATTAAAACATTTAATTGGTTCTGCACACATGAGGTTAAATCCAATATAATCATAACATGAGTTCAGATCCAACACCAAAATGGGTACAGCCATATGCAAAAGGGAAAGAGACCTCACCTTTCTTCACACAGCTTCCACAGCACAACGCAACAACTCAAGGTGATTGCTTCTCTAATTTGCTATAGGGACATGCACATAGGTAAGTTTTTATTACCTCAAATATCCTGGTATAGCTTCTCTCTACTCCTTTATGTAATATTCCTGCCTTCAGTCTTATTTTGAATGGACTGGTGTCGCCCTTGCTTTCTAATAGTAGTTTGTAGAATTACTGTAGGCAGTAGAACAGTTTCAGCTAAATAAACTTCCTATACAACTTCAATATCTAATACACATAAAGGGAGATCCCTGAGTCTGTCCTTTCCCCAGACTCTCTCCAGCCTCAGGAGCAACTCTAGATACAGTTGCTCTAAAACCTCAATCCACACCAATTTTTGCCTCTGAGGCAGAGATGGCAAATTACCATCCCAGGATCCCTTTCCCCTTCTTTCTTAGTAAGCAGAGTCTAATAAGGGTGGAAATGAAACCAATTAAAAGATGACATTTCCAAGCCTGTCTTGCTGCTACATAAAGCCAGTAAGCCAGTACTAATTAAAGACTGGCCAATGATATATAAATGAGAGGGCTTTATGAGATTCCCAGAAAGACTCCTTTGAACTGAAAGCTGTGCCTTCCCTGTTCTTCTGTTTTTTCTCCTTTCTGCTTTCTCAAATATGGGCATGATAGCTGAGCTTCTGCAACCACGCTGAACCATTAAGTCACTTTGAAGTTAAAGACTATGCTCTAGCGCTAGTGAAACCAAAGAGATAGAACCTGTGTCTGAAAGACTTCATGGTGTTGCCATACCAGCTCTGAATTTCCTATCTCTGGATTTCTTTTATGTGAGAGAATAAGTACTGTGTGTCTATAACGTTGCTTAGGCTTTTTAATAATTTACAGCAATATCAAGTCCTGATGCAGAACCTACCTGTAGTTAACTTTTCCAGCAAAAGATTTCATTGTGAGTCTCCTTTTATGTACTCTGTTTAACAAGGAAAAATCATGAAGGACTAAGAGAAGGACATGTAGTATATGCTATATACTATATGGGTCAAATTTGTTTATACAATTTATAAAATTTATTTTAAAATTTAGAAATTAATAAAGTAGCTAAAATTTACTGAGTGCTTACTGTGGGCTAGGCTATCTGCTAAGCATTTGTGCATATATTATTTCATTTACTACTCAAGTCAACCACATGAAGTACGTGATATAATGGATAGTTTTCAGATGAAAAAATCAAGGCCAAGAGGAGTTTGCTACTTATCTACAGAGTCACAGCTAGCTCACTGCAGAGCAGAGATCTGAGACTATATCCCCTTTCTATGACAAACAGCAAAAGAAAGGGGACTGAAAGTCTAAGCAAAATAATTTGATCAATAAAGGGTCTTTTGAAGTACTTTATAATAAGGATAGTTTAAGCAGAGTATCAGAGAAGGCAATGGCACCCCACTCCAGTACTCTTGCCTGGAAAGTCCCATGGACGGAAGAGCCCGGTAGGCTGCAGTCCATGGGGTCGCACAGAGTCGGACACGACTGAGTGACTTCCCTTTCACTTTTCACTTTCATGCATTGGAGAAGGAATGGCAACCCACTCCACTGTTCTTGCCTGGAGAATCCCAGGGATGGGGGAGCCTGGTGGGCTTCCGTCTATGGGGTCGCACAGAGTCGGACACGACTGAAGCGACTTAGCAGCAGAAGCAAGCAGAGTATGTTCTGACTCAAGGTCTCTTTTGTGATCTTAACCTGGGATGAAGCAGCTTTGGAATCAGGCTGGCTTGGGTACAAATTCTTGCTCTACCACTTTTTGGAAGTGCAATCTTGGGCAAAATTCTTTAACTTCTCTGAGCCTCAGATTGCCTTGCACAGTAAGGTGGATCAATGAACTAAGGCATGTGAAGTTTACAGTGCAATGCCCGCATCTGATAGGTAAGCAAGTCTCAATTTTGTAGCACAGGGCAGGCTCAAACGAGAGGAATGAGGTAAGAGGTTATTCACTTATTTTCAGAAGGGTTTCCAAACATCTCCTTGGAGGTGTTGCACAGAACAGAAGAATGTTCGTAACGTTTGTGAAACTGAACAAGATACCTCTCTTTAATCTCAGTTTTCTCACCTGTAAAGTGGGAATTACAATTTCTTTTATGCAGGATCATTGGAAAAAAGACAAGATTGGCCATAGAATGCTATGCAGTGTTAAAGATCATTATTAGAGTTAATCTTCACTCACCCCGGCCACTTCTTAATTTTTCCAAATGAAGCAACAAACTACCTATCCCATCTTCTTATTTTTCTTATTTCAAGCCATTACTAAGATTTCTTTCATATTTTGGAAATTGATGCCAACAGTTATGATTCAGAAATGCTAACCCTAAAGAAGGTGAAGTATCAGAATTGGATAACAGAGAAAAAAAGTGTGGCATTACCATTACACAGAATGGTAATTTCTACAAGAAAAATGATAATTTCTAAAATCATAAAACTTATTAGGAGATTAAGCCAGAATTTAAAACTTCTATACATCAAAAAACACAATCAACAGAATGAAAAAGTGGCTTAGGGAATAAGGGAAATGCAAGTCATATATTTGATAAAAAGATTAATATCTAGAATATATAGAGAACTCCTATGACAACACAAGAAACCTGACTAAAAATGAGCAAAGAACTTAAATAGATATTTTTTCAAACAAGATATTCAAGTGGTTAACAAGCTATGAAAAGGTGCTCGGCATCACTAGTCATTGTAGAAATGCAAACCAGAACCACCAGGGACTGTGCTGTGTGTGTTTAGTCACTCAGCTGTGTCTGACTGCGACGCCAGGGGCTGTATTCCACCAGGCTCCCCTGTCCATGGGGATTCTCCAGGCAAGAATACTGGAGTGGGTTGCCACACCGTCCTGCAGGAGACCTTCCCAACTTAGCATCGAACCCAGGTCTCCTGCACTGCAGGCAGATTCCTTACCATCTGAGCCACTGGGAAGACCAAAACCACCATGAAATATCATTTTATACCCATTAGGTTGGGTACAGTCAAGAAGATAGGAATAACAAATGCTGGGAAAGATATAGAGAAACTGAAAACTTGGCGCACTGTTAGTAGGAATGTTAAATGGTGACCCCCCCATGGAAAATAGTATAACAGTTTCTAAAAAATTCTATTAGAGATAGAATTTCCATATGATTCTGCAATTTCACTTCTGGGTATATAAATAAAAGAATTGAAAGAAATGTACACCCATGTTCATAGCAGCAATATCCACAATAACTGAAAGGTAGAAGCAACCCAAGTGTCCATTAACAGATGTATGGACAATCAAAATTTAGTGTAGACATATGTAGATACATATAATGGAATATATGTATATAAGGGAATATATATATATATAAAATGGAATATCATTTAGTCTTAAAGGGAAAGAAATTCTGACACATGCTTCGATGTGAATGAACCTTGAGGGCATTACACTAAATGAAATAAGTAAGTCACAAAAAGATAAATACTCTTATGATTCTACTCACTCAGGGTATCTAGAGTAACCAAATTTGTAAAAGCAGAAAGTAGAGTGGTAGGTTCCAGGGGCTTAGAGGAAGAGAAACTGAGAATGGTTGTTCAGTGGGTAAAGAGTTTAATTTTGCAAGATAAAATTGTTCTGGGGATTACTTGCACAAAGTATGAATATACTTAACATTACTGAACTGTACACGTAAAATGGCTAAGGTAGTAAATTTTATGTTATGTGCATTTTATTACATTTGAAAAAAACTGGTTGGCAAAAAGCAATAGGAAGAAGTATAAAAGAGAACAGAAGAGTGAGCAGGTGACAAGAGTACAGTAACATTATGTGGGCATCAGAAATGCATTTGACAACTACTTCCATAAAAGTTGTGCTTCAAATTAAATTGGCCTGTTTTTGAATGCTCTCATCTAAATGGATTGCTGGCAGGGTGAAAATACTACATAATCAGGGATAAATGGGAAGTACATCTGGTTGGAAGCAAAAGGTCCACTAGGGCATGTCAGAGGCTGGTGCTGGAACTGACCTCATTTAACAAACTCATTAATGACCTAGAAGAAAACAGAAATAGCCACTGCTAATGAAATTTGCAAAGATATGTTGGCGATGCCCTGGACTTGGCCATCACAGCATAAGCATTGCTGGGATGGAGAGATTTTCCACTAGGTAATTAATTGAATTAAAAGAATGACTTCCTGGGATAAGAACACTTGCTCATTTCCAACTCTCATCTCCAGAGCAGAAAGCAGATTTTGTCATGTGATGCAGATCAGAAAACCACACTTGATAGAGGCCTATGAAAGAATAGTGCTTTCCCAGAGCACAATTCTGCCTTTGTCCTTTATCTCTAGGTAGAAGACAATGGAATCTATTCATTAAAAAGATAGAAGAAAGGAGAAGGTAAAAGAAGCAGAGGAGATACAGTCTTTCTTCCACGGAGGAAGGTCTAGGCAAGAAGCCCATATGTGCTCAGTCACTCAGTCGTGTCCCCACTAAAACTTAATGTATACTCTCTGAAGCTTGGCACAAATTATGCCATCCTCTTCCCCTGCTTAAAACCTGTCTGTGGTCTCCCAGGGCACTCAGGAGGAATCCAGCATCTTGGACAAGGCCCTGAGTGATCAGCCCTGCCTCACTATCCAGCCTCATCTTGCACAACTGCCCTTCTCACCCACATAATGATCATCAGCTTCTCCGCCAGCCCAGCAGAAGTTCAGCACCACTAGTTGCCTTGGCAGTTTCACCCCTTCCCACTCTGAGCCACTGTGCTTGGTTCAGGAGTGGACAGGGGACTCAAACTGTGCCAATCTGATTCCATCCCATCAGTTCCAGAGAAACAAACGCTGAGGAGGAGCTCTCCTGATGAGGTTGGCTGCCTATAGGGCTTCTCAGATGAAGATGTTGTTAGCATTTCAAGCAGGATTCTTCTTTATTATGCAGAACCCTCATTAGCCTTTAGTATTCGCGCTTCTGTAAGCAAACTTTCAGTTATACTCCCTGAATCATTGTGATGACAACAACAGCAACAAAATGATACACCTGGACACTACCCAGGGTTGAGAACTGCAAGACATAGAACTTTTTGTGATGAGATGGAAATCGAGGAATGAAGCAATTTGCCTAAGGCATTCAAGTCTTCAGTCAATGTGTCACTTCCTCAGAGACCTTTTCATATCTCCCCCATCTGAAGTAGGTCTCTGTCATGACACTACTTATTGCATATAGTACAGAACCAGTTTACAAACACGTGCTCAGTTGTGTGGGTTTTTTGTTTCATATCTGTTTTCTCCCACTAGACTGGAAGTTCCATGTTGTTTCTGTTCAGTCGTTAAGTCATGTCTGACTCTTTTTGACCCCACGTATTGCAGCATGCCATGATCCCCTGTCCTCCACTATCTCCCAGGATTTGCTCAAATTCATGTCTATTGAATCAGTGATGCTATCTAACCATCTCATTCTCTGCCACCACCTTCTCCTTTTGCTTTCAATCTTTCCCAGCATCAAGGTCTTTTCCAATGATTCTTCACATCAGGTGGTCAAAGTACTGGAGCTTAAAAAGGGGCTGTTTTGCTTTCCAACGATTGACATTCAATAAACACTTGTAGAGAAAAGAAGAGAGGGGGAAAGGAAGGTTGTTTGGAAACTAGTAACACTGTTCAGTGACTAATATCTCAATCCAACCCACAAAAGTCTATTTAATCTAAGAACCTAAATGTCATCCCTACACTGCTTTTATGAGAGATGGGTTGATTGTAGGACCCCAGGGGCCCACCTGCCTCTCCATAAAGCCAGTTTGGAGAATTCCCCTGGCTCCCAAGGGAACAGCTCCCACTTCAGAAGAGCAGGGCTTGGAAGATGGAGGGGCCGATATGAGTCTGATAGCATTTCATTTACCCTTTCCTCTCCCCTCCCTCGCTCCAGCATTGGCAGTACTCTCAGGGGCTCCAACAGCAGGGAGAAAAGGTAGGCTTCAGAGAGGGAACATTTGCACTACTTTGGAAATCAGACACCTCTCTTCTAAAAGCCTCCTTTTTTGGAAATGTGCTGTTTTGTGGTCACCCAGCACCATGCCCCCCTCCCTAACACACCCTGCCCTTAGGAGGAGTTACCCTTTCTTTTGTGGGTTTGCCTTTTTGGGGTGGGAAATCCAGATGCCTGACTCCCACTCCAGAAGCCAATAGATAAAATCCTTCCTACCATGGTTGTTGTATAGCTGATAGAGTCTCTCCAGGGCTTTAAATACTGAGTGAGCAATTTTTAAAAAAAGACTGGGGGACATTCCCTCAGTAATGTAACACTGATCATAGTGTTTCTACTGCTTGGTTAGTCCTGACTTCTAGTTTCCTGGCCCTCAAGGGCTGCCTTGCCTCCTGCCCATTTCCAGGCCTAGTTCTCTATTTTCTCAATCCTTGGACTATCTCAAAATCATTCCAATAAAATCTTCTTTGTTTAAATTACCAGAGTCAAAGACTCTGTGGGCAATGCAAGATTCTAGATGAATTTCCTGAGTCCTGATCAAATCATTCATTGGAGTTTCACATTTGCATTCATGCGTCCCAAGTATAGCTAGTGAAAGTCCTTTATGCCCCACACCCTGGACCAAGTGTTAAGTGTAAAAACAAATAGGATTCAGGCCCAGGCCTAAGAGAACACATTCTGCTTGAAGAGGCAGAGAATTAGATCAGAAATTGAAACTGAAGTGGTGTAATCTGTTGCAAGAGTCCTTGGAAGATAATGATCCAAACTCCTTCACTCTCTCAGGCATGCATTCAATCTCTCTATCTCTCCTACTTCTAAGGGCTTCTGGGGTCTTTGGACAGCAGACTCCAGTGAAGATGTGGGTAATGTGAGTTTCTGCTGACATGGAAATATCCATAAGAAGACACAGAATGCATGTACAGTGAAAAAGAGCTGCTGAAGAATGTCAACTCTTTTAAAATAAATTTTTAATTTAATTTATTAAATTAAATTAATAATTAAAAAAAATAATGAGTACTTGGGGACTTCCCTGAGGGTCCACTGGTTAACACTCCATTCTCCCAATGCAGGGGACATGTGCTCAATCCCTGGTTGGGGAAATAAGATCCCACGTGCTGCAAAGCATGGTCTGAAAAGATAAATTAAAAATAAAATAAAAAATAACAAGTACTTATGGAGACTCAAGTACAAAACACACAAGAGCAAGATAGTCTTGCTGGTGTCTAAAAAAATCTCAACTAAGAGATTCAGAAAAGAAATCACAATAGAGCGTGGTCATTGTTGAGATCCAAATTAATGGCCTGGTAGATCAAATTATAAGAAATATTTCAAAGCACAAAGGAAAAATTTGAAGAGATGGAAATCATGAAGGAAAACTTAAGAGCCGTGGAGAATATATCCAGAAGACCCAATATGTGAAACATGGGTGCTCCAGGAGAAGCAAAGAAGAGTTATAACACATAAGACTCTTTGAGTTCTGTCAGGACTATAGAGTAAAGAGACACATGAAGAAACATCTTGGTAATATTCCAAATTTTAGGTAAAAAGAAAAGCATTCAAATAAAAAGAATGTAAGCTCAGACTTGTAGAGACAATGCGGGAAGGAGAGGGTGGGACAAATTGAGAGAATAGCATTGAAACATTACCGTATGTAAAATTAAATAGCCAGTGGAAATTTCCTGTATGATGCAGGGAACTCAAATCATGTCCTCTATGACAACCTAGAGGGGTGGGCTGGGGTGTGAGGTGGGAGGAGGTTCAAGAGGAAGGGGACATGCTTTTACCTATGGCTGATCCATGTGCTATATGGCAGGAACTAACACAATATTGTAAAGCAATTATCCTTCAATTAAAAATAAATTAAAAAAAATAACAGAACACAAGCTCTGTAAGGGAAAAATAATCAGAATGGCATCAGATTTCTTTACTGCCACCACTGAAGCTGAAAAACAGTAAAATAGCAGCCACAGACACTGTGAGATTGCAACCAAGATTCTACTCCCAGCCAAGATTATTCCCTTATTAGAATGAATGGAAAATGTATAGGAACATGCTGGAAGTCGGAGAGTGTATAAACACCTTAGGAAAAGAATCTAGGGAGGATATCCATATGCAAAAAGTGGGATTTCTACTTAAGAAAAGTGTAACGTAGACAGAAATATAATAGCGAAAACTCCTAGAAGAAAACATAGGAGTAGATCTCCATGACTTTGGGTAAAGCAATGATTTCTAAGCAATGTCACTGAAATCACAAGCAACAGATGAAAATATTAGAAATATTGGACTCTTCGAAATTTAAAATGTTTGTGGTTAAAATGACACCATCAAGAAAATAAAAAGACAACCCATAAAAAGGGAGAAAGTATCCACAATTCATGTATCTGATATGTATCCATGTATCCAGAGTACAAAAAGAACACTTTTCAATTCATTATTTTAAAGGTAGATTTTATTTTGGGGAGCTCCAAAATCACTGCAGATGGTGACTGCAGCCATGAAATTAAAAGATGCTTGCTCCATGGAAGAAAAGCTATGACCAACCTAGACAGCATATTAAAAAGCAGAGACATTACTTTGCCAACAAAGGTCCATCTAGTCAAAGCTATGGTTTTTTCCAGTAATCAGGTATGGATGTGAGAGTTGGACCATAAAGAAAGCTGAGCACCAAAGAACTGATGTTTTTGAACTGTGGTGTTGGAGGAGACTCTTGAGAGTCCCTTGGACTGCAAGGAGATCCAACCAGTCCATCCTAAAGGAAATCAGTCCTGCAAATCCATTGGAAGGACTGATGCTGAAGCTGAAACTCCAAAACTTTGGCCACCTGATGCAAAGAACTGACTCATTTGAAAAGACCCTGATACTGGGAAAGATTGAAGGCAGAAGGGGACCACAGAGGATTAGACGGTTGGATGGCATCACTGACTCGATGGACATGAGTTTGAGCAAACTCCAGAAGTAGGTGAAGGACAAGGGAAGCCTGGCGTGCTGCAGTCCCCGGGGTCACAAAGAGTTGGACAAGACTGAGAGACTGAACTGAACTGAACTGAGAACTAACAATAGAAGCGTCTTACCAGACCCACTGCCATTTTAAGATGACAGGATCAGTCAGAAGGTTCTTAAGAAGGAGGAACAAGACCTCAAGCAGGACACATTGTTTTTATATTATCATTGGTACAGAGCTTAAGGGAAAACATAGCCTTGAGACATTAGTTCTGGTCTTAAAGAAAACACGTTTTAAGTGACTAAGACCAGGAATGTAGGAGGAAACGTTTGTCCCTCCCCTCCTTGAGAGCCCAGGGCACTTTTCTCCTTCTCCAGGGCCTGGACGACTTCCTCCTTGACAACTCTGGGCTCCTCATCAACCTGCCTAAATTAACTCTCTCATTGGAGACTGAGGAAATGAATAATAAAATTATAGGTATATTTCAATCCTAAATCCACCAAACAAGAACTACTCGCTTTTTTCTTATGTCCCTGGACTATTTATGAAAACTAGCTATGCATTTGTCCACAAAGAATGTATTATTTGGAAAAAATTAAGGGTTCAATTAATAGTCAATTAAAAAAAAGAAAGTTTTTCAGCCAATAAAAAGGAAATGAATAATTTAAAAGTAATAAAAAGAAAATCTTAACTTTTAGAAATTAGAAATGCCTTCTTGATTAATATAGTATATATATGATATATATTAGTCAGGTTTTTCTCTGGAAAAGCAGAATTGAAAACAGACTCAGAGGTGAGTAGAAGATGGCGGAGGAATAGGACGAGGAGACCACTTTCTCCCCTACAAATTCATCGAAAGAACATTTGAACTCTAAGCAAATTTCACAAAACAACTTCTGATTGCTAGCAGAGGACATCAGGCGCCCAGAAAAGCAGCCCATTGTCTTCGAAGGGAGGTAGGACAAAATATAAAAGATAAAAAGGGAGACAAAAGAGCTACGGTCGGAGACCCGTCCCAGGAAGGGAGTCTTAATAGAGGAAGTTTCCAATCACCAGGAAACCCTCGCACTGGCGGGACTGGGGGAAGTTTTTGGCATTCTAACTGGGAGGAAAAATTAAATAAGGCCCACAGATTACGTGCCTAAAAGCAACTCCCAGCAGAAAAGTACCCCAGATGCCGGCACCCGCCAGCAACAAGCGGGGGCGGAACGGAGAGGAGCGGGCGGCATTGCTTAGGGTAAGGACCGGCCCGAAGACCCTGAGAGCAATCGGAGGGAGCTTTTTTAAACTGTGGGATAGCAAGGGTCAAAATTAACCGGCCGGAACACACTGCCGGCGGTTCGCAAAACAAAGGGACTGAGAAACTCCAGAGAAGAGCCGGCCCATCCCTGCTGGAGGTAGGAGGCAGGGGGGAGGGGAAAAGGGCAAACTCAGCCCCTGAGAAGCCACCCCCTCCCACACTGCAAACAGGCCTCCGGGTTCTAGCTAAAGACTTCCTGAGACTTGACTGGTGGCGCGCGCTGGGGCCACGGAGGGAAAAAGTGCGCCATACCCGGGGAGATTGCGCCCAAGCCTCTGGCTGCCTGAGCCGCTCGCCGCGGAGGGAAAAGGCGCGCCGCATCCGGGGAGAGTACGCCCAAGCCTCTGGCTGCCTGAACCGCTCAGGCCGGGAAAGGCTCAAAACGCAGGCGCAACCGACTTCGCGCTTTTGTGGAGTACCCGAAAACTGGAACCGCACTCAACGCAGGGCCCGCTCCATATAGAGCAGCTGGGAGCCTGAGCAGTGTAGACGGCGAAAGCACAGACACCCGTGAGCGGGGCAAACCCAGTGTGGCTGGAACACAGTGAGTGCTATCCACACAGAGCGGTATCTGTCTGCAGCGCCCCGCCCTCCCCGTAGCAGGACTGAACTGAACTAGAGAACCTAAATAAGAGATCACCTCTGCCCGCCTGTGTCAGGGCGGAAATTAGACACCAAAGAGACGGCAAACAGAAGCCAAATAAACAAAGGGAACCGCTTCAGAAAGGACTGGTGCAACAGATTAAAATCCCTGAAGATAACACCGACTACACCAGAAGGGGCCTATAGATATCGAGAAGTATAAGCTGGAAAGAGGAGCTATCTGAAATTGAACTGAACCTACACTGATCGCAACATCTCCAGAGAAATTCCTAGATATATATTTATATTTTTTTAATTAAAAAAAATTTTTTTCTTTCCTTTTTTTTATTTTTTATTTTTTCTCTTTTATTTTCTTTTAAAATTCCCTATTACTCCCCCATTACTCCTCAACTTTCATTTTCATATATTTTTACGATTTTTTTAATTAGGGAAAAAAATTTTTTTTTCTTGTTTTTCTCTCCTATTTCCTTTTAAAGTCCTCTAATACTCCTCTATTATTCCTTAATTTTCATTTTCATTTCACTATAACCTTGCCAAAAAAAAAAAAAAAAAAAAACGAGAGAGAGAAAAACCCTATTTTTAAACCGAACTTCATATACATTTCTAAATTTTTTATGTTTTTGTTTTTGTTTTTAAATATTGTATTTCAAAGAGTCTAACCTCTACACTAGATTTTTAATCTTTGTTTTTCAGTATGTGATATAAATTTTGGACATTTAAGAATCCAATATTCAGTTCCCATTTCTATTCAGGAGTTACTCTCCCACTTTTGACGCTCTGTTTTCTACCTCAGAATACCTCTATTTCCTCCTTTCCCCTTCTCTTCCCAATCCAATTCTGTGAATCTTTGTGGGTGTCTGGGCTACAGAGAATACTTTGGGAACAGATAACTGCATAGATCTGTCTCTCTCCTCTTGAGTCCCCATTTTCTCCTCCTGCTCACCTCTATCTCCTTCCTCCCTCTCCTATTCTTCATGTAACTCTGTGAACCGCTCTGGTTGTCTCTCATGGTGGAGAATCTTTTCACCATTAACCTAGAAGTTTTACTATCAGTGCTGTATGGTTGGAGAAGTCTTGAGACTATTGGAAGAATAAAACTGAAATCCAGAGGCAGGAGACTTAAGCCCAAAACCTGAGAAAACCAGAAAACTCCTGACTACACGGAACATTAAGGAATAAGAGACCATCCAAAAGCTTCCATACCTACACCAAAACCAACCACCACCCAAGAGCCAATAAGCTCTAGTACAAGACATGCCACACAAATTCTTTAGCAACGCAGGAACATAGACCTGAGTGTCAACATACAGGCTGTCCAAGTCACACCTAACACATAGACCCATCTCAAAACTCATTACTGGACACTCCATTGTACTCCAGAGAGAAGAAATCCAATTCCACGCACCAGAACGCTGACACAAGCTTCCCTAACCAGGAAACCTTGACAAACCAATCGTCCAACCCCACCCACTGGGTGAAACCTCCACAATAAAAAGGAACCACAGACCACAAGAAGACAGAAAGCCCACTCCAGACACAGCAATCTAAAGAAGATGAAAAGGCAGAGAAACACCCAACAGCTAAAGGAACATGAAAAAAGCCCACCAAGTCAAACAAAAGAGGAGGAAATAGGGAATCTACCTGAAAAAGAATTTAGAATAATGGCAATAAAAATGATCCAAAATCTTGAAAACAAAATGGAGTTACAAATAAATAGCCTGGAGACAAAGATTGAGAAGATGCAAGAAATGTTTAACAAGGACCTAGAAGAAACAAAAAAGAGTCAATTAAAAATTAATAATGAAATAAATGAGATCAAAAACACTCTGGAGGGAACCATGAGTAGAATAACAGAGACAGAAGATAGGATAAGTGAGTTAGAAGATAAAATGGTGGAAATAAATGAAGCAGAGAGGAAAAAAGAAAAAAGAATCAAAAGAAATGAGGACAACCTCAGGGACCTCTGGGACAATGTGAAACGCCCCAACATTAGAATCATAGGAGTCCCAGAAGAAGAAGACAAAAAGAAAGGCCATGAGAAGATACTCGAGGAGATAATAGCTGAAAACTTCCCTAAAATGGGGAAGGAAATAGCCACCCAAGTCCAAGAAACCCAGAGAGTCCCAAACAGGATAAACCCAAGGCGAAACACCCCAAGACACATATTAATCAAATTAACAAAGATCAAACACAAAGAACAAATATTAAAAGCAGCAAGGGAGAAACAACAAATAACACACAAAGGGATGCCCATAAGGATAACAGCTGATCTATCAATAGAAACCCTTCAGGCCAGAAGGGAATGGCAGGACATACTTAAAGTAATGAAAGAGAATAACCTACAACCTAGATTACTCTACCCAGCAAGGATCTCATTCAGATATGAAGGAGAACTCAAAAGCTTTACAGACAAGCAAAAGCTGAGAGAATTCAGCACCACCAAACCAGCTCTTCAACAAATACTAAAAGATCTTCTCTAGACAGGAAACACAGAAAGGTGGTATAAACGTGAACCCCAAACAACAAAATAAATGGCAATGGGACCATACCTATCAATAATTACCTTAAATGTAAATGGGTTGAATGCCCCAACCAAAAGACAAAGGCTGGCTGAATGGATACAAAAGCAAGACCTCTATATATGCTGTCTACAAGAGACCCACCTCAAAACAAGGGACACATACAGACTAAAAGTGAAGGGCTGGAAAAAAATATTCCATGCAAACAGAGACCAAAAGAAAGCAGGAGTTGCAATACTCATATCAGATAAAATAGACTTTCAAATACAGGCTGTGAAAAGAGACAAAGATGGACACTACATAATGATCAAAGGATCAATCCAAGAAGAAGATATAACAATTATAAATATATATGCACCCAACATAGGAGCACCGCAATATGTAAGGCAAACGCTAACGAGTATGAAAGAGGAAATTAATAGTAATACAATAAGAGTAGGAGACTTTAATACCCCACTCACAACTATGGATAGATCCACTAAACAGAAAATGAACAAGGAAACACAAACTTTAAAGGACACAATGGACCAGCTAGACCTAATTGACATCTATAGGACATTTCACCCCAAAACAATCAACTTCACCTTTTTCTCAAGTGCACACGGAACCTTCTCCAGAATAGATCACATCCTGGGCCATAAATCTAGTCTTGGTAAATTCAAAAAGATTGAAATCATTCCAGTCATCTTTTCTGACCACAGTGCAGTAAGATTAAATCTCAATTACAGGAAAAAAATGATTAAAAATTCAAACATATGGAGGCTAAACAACACGCTTCTGAATAACCAACAAATCATAGAAGAAATCAAAAAAGAAATCAAAATATGCATAGAAATGAATGAAAATGAAAACACAACAACCCAAAACCTATGGGACACTGTAAAAGCAGTGCTAAGGGGAAGATTCATAGCATTACAGGCCTACCTCAAGAAACAAGAAAAAAGTCAAATAAATAACCTAACTCTACACGTAAAGCAACTAGAGAAGGAAGAAATGAAGAACCCCAGGGTTAGTAGAAGGAAAGAAATCTTAAAAATTAGGGCAGAAATAAATGCAAAAGAATCTAAAGAGACCATAGCAAAAATCAACAAAGCTAAAAGCTGGTTTTTTGAAAAAATAAACAAAATTGACAAACCATTAGCAAGACTCATTAAGAAAGAAAGGGAGAAGAACCAAATTAACAAAATTAGAAATGAAAATGGAGAGATCACAACAGACAACACTGAAATACAAAGGATCATAAGAGACTACTACCAGCAGCTCTAAGCCAATAAAATGGACAACTTGGAAGAAATGGACAAGTTCTTAGAGAAGTATAACTTTCCAAAACTGAACCAGGAAGAAATAGAAGATCTTAACAGACCCATCAGAAGCAAGGAAATCGAAACTGTAATCAGAAATCTTCCAGCAAACAAAAGCCCAGGACCAGATGGCTTCACAGCTGAATTCTACCAAAAATTTAGAGAAGAGCTAACACCTATCTTACTTAAACTCTTCCAGAAAATTGCAGAAGAAGGTAAACTTCCAAACTCATTCTATGAGGCCACCATCACCCTAATTCCAAAACCAGACAAAGATGCCACAAAAAAAGAAAACTACAGGGCAATATCACTGATGAACATAGATGCAACAATCCTTAACAAAATTCTAGCAAACAGAATCCAACAACATATTAAAAAAATCATTCATCATGACCAAGTGGGCTTTATCCCAGGAATGCAAGGATTCTTTAATATCCGCAAGTCAATCAATGTAATACACCACATTAACAAATTGAAAGATAAAAACCATATGATTATCTCAATAGATGCAGAGAAAGCCTTTGACAAAATTCAACACCCATTTATGATTAAAACTCTCCAGAAAGCAGGAATAGAAGGAACATACCTCAACATAATAAAAGCTATATATGACAAACCCACAGCAAGCATCACCCTCAATGGTGAAAAATTGAAAGCATTTCCCCTGAAATCAGGAACAAGACAAGGGTGCCCACTCTCACCACTACTATTCAACATAGTTTTGGAAGTTTTGGCCACAGCAATCAGAGCAGAAAAAGAAGTAAAAGGAATCCAGATAGGAAAAGAAGAAGTGAAACTCTCTCTGTTTGCAGATGACATGATCCTCTACATAGAAAACCCTAAAGACTCTACCAGAAAATTACTAGAGCTAATCAATGAATACAGTAAAGTTGCAGGATATAAAATTAACACACAGAAATCTCTTGCATTCCTATACACTAACAATGAGAAAACAGAAAGAGAAATTAAGGAAACGATACCATTCACCATTGCAGCAAAAAGAATAAAATACTTAGGAGTATATCTACCTAAAGAAACAAAAGACCTATACATAGAAAACTATAAAACACTGATGAAAGAAATCAAAGAGGACACAAACAGATGGAGAAATATACCGTGTTCATGGATTGGAAGAATTAATATTGTCAAAATGGCTATACTACCTAAAGCAATCTATAGATTCAATAAAATCCCTATCAAACTACCAACGGTATTTTTCACAGAACTAGAACAAATAATTTCACAATTTGTGTGGAAATACAAAAAAAAAAAACCCTCGAATAGCCAAAGTAACCTTGAGAAAGAAGAACAGAACTGGAGGAATCAATCTGCCTGACTTCAGACTATACTACAAAGCCACAGTCATCAAGACAGTATGGTACTGGCACAAAGGCAGAAATATAGACCAATGGAACAGAATAGAAAGCCCAGAGATAAATCCACGAACCTATGGTCACCTTATCTTCAACAAAGGAGGCAAGGATATACAATAGAAAAAAGACAACCTCTTTCACAAGTGGTGCTGGGAAAACTGGTCAACCTCCTGTAAAAGAATGAAACTAGAACACTTTCTAACACCATACACAAAAATAAACTCAAAATGGATTAAAGATCTAAATGTAAGACCAGAAACTATAAAACTCCTAGAGGAGAACATAGGCAAAACACTCTCTGACATAAATCACAGCAGGATCCTCTATGACCCACATCCCGGAATTTTAGAAACAAAAGCAAAAATAAACAAATGGGACCTAATGAAACTTAAAAGCTTTTGCACAACAAAGGAAACTATAAGCAAGGTGAAAAGACAGCCCTCAGATTGGGAAAAAATAATAGCAAACAAAGCAACAGACAAAGGATTAATCTCAAAAATATATAAGCAACTCCTCCAGCTCAATTCCAGAAAAATAAATGACCCAATCAAAAAATGGGCCAAAGAACTAAACAGACATTTCTCCAAGGAAGACATACAGATGGCAAAAAAAAAAAAAAACACACATGAAAAGATACTCAACATCACTCATTATCAGAGAAATGCAAATCAAAACCACAATGAGATACCATTACACACCAGTCAGGATGGCTGCTATCCAAAAGTCTACAAGCAATAAATGCTGGAGAGGGTGTGGAGAAAAGGGAACCCTCTTACACTGTTGGTGGGAATGCAAATTAGTTCAACCACTGTGGAAATCAGTGTGGAGATTTCTTAAAAAGCTGGAAATAGAACTGCCATATGACCCAGCAATCCCACTTCTGGGCATACACACCGAGGAAACCAGATCTGAAAGAGACACGTGCACCCCAATGTTCATCGCAGCACTGTTTATCATAGCCAGGACAGGGAAGCAACCTAGATGCCCATCAGCAGACGAATGGATGAGGAAGCTGTGGTACATATACACCATGGAATATTACTCAGCCATTAAAAAGAATTCATTTGAATCAGGTCTAATGAGATGGATGAAACTGGAGCCCATTATACAGAGCGAAGTAAGCCAGAAAGATAAAGACCATTACAGTATACTAACACATATATATGGAATTTAGAAAGATGGTAATGATAACCCTATATGCAAAACAGAAAAAGAGACTCAGATGTATAGAACAGACTTGTGGACTCTGGGAGAAGGCGAGGGTGGGATGTTTCAAGAGAACAGCATCGAAATATGTATATTATCTAGGGTGAAACAGATCACCAGCCCAGGTTGGATGCATGAGACAAGTGCTCGGGCCTGGTGCACTGGGAAGACCCAGAGGGATTGGGTGGAGAGGGAGGTTGGAGGGGGGACCAGGATGGGGAATACATGTAAATCCATGGCTAATTCAATGTATGACAAAAGCCACTGCAGTGCTGTGAAGTAGTTGGCTTCCAACTAATAAAAATAAATGGGAAAAAAAAATAAAAAATAAAAAAAAAGGTTTATTTTTTTGAAGGATAATTGATTTACCATGTTGTGTGAATTTCTGCTTTACAGAAAAATGATTCAGTTATACATAATGTGTATATATATATATATATATATTCTTTTAAAATTTCTTTTCCATTATGGTTTATCATAGGATATTGAATATAGTTCCCCGTGCTACATAGTAGGATCTTGTTGCTTACCCATTCCACATATAATAGCTTGCATCCAAACTTCCAATCCATCCCACCTCCCTCCGTATTGGTAACCACAAGTTTGTTCTCTGTATCTGTGCGTCTATTTGTGGGGAGAGAGCACATGAGCCAAGATGTTGTGGTCACGCTCCCTCGCCCATTTTGTAAATAATGGCTGTGTAACAGCTGAGACCACTTATGTCTGACACCTGAGCTTAAGAACTGAGACTTTTAGGGACTTTTCCCACGGTCCGGGAATTAAGACTGTGCTCCCGTTGCAGGGGGGGCGCAGCATGGGGCGGGTTTGATTCCCGGTCAGGGAACTAGACCCACACGCTGCAACTACGAGTCTGCGTGTTGCCTCTAACAGCCGGCACAGCCAAACAAACGAATTACAGCGCGAGTGTGAGTGCACGCTCAGTCACGTCCTGCTCTTTGTGACTCCATGGGCTGTAGCCTGCCACGCTTCTCTGCCCATGGGATTTCTCGAGCAAGAGTACTGGAGTCGGTTGCCATTTCCTCCTCCAGGGGATCTTTGTGGCCCAGGGGTCAAATTGGCATCTCCTGCATTGGCAGGCAGACTTTTTATAAGTGAGCCACCTGGGAAACCCAAATAAATACATAATAAAATTTTTTTTAAAAAGGGAAAATTTGAAAGCTACTAAAATTTAGAATCTGTATAATTTATATGTTAGCTTCACTCAATCACTTAGTAGTTACATTAGCACACTTATTTGGGGCATATTATGTGTAAACTCTCTGTGCCTCAGTTTCCTCAGCTGAAAGGAGATGATCACAGCACATTCTCCAGAGAGTGGCTGTAAGAACTGAGAAAGTTAATATATATAAAACATTCAAATGGTACTTGTTATCATTACTCTCTATATGGCTGGTTCTTTCTGCACATTTTGCATGAAACCACAGCTGGTCCTGTCAGAAAGTAACCAGAGGGTCATTTTTCTCCTCATTGGTTTTTCTTCCTCTTCTCCCCTCCTTCTCCTGTGAGGGAAGGAAGTGTGCTCCTTGTTTGTTCTGTGGCAAATCTGGAGTCATGGCAACACTGAGATGAGAAGTAGGCCAAGCATCGGGCAAGGCCAAGTGATAATATAAATGGACTTAGTGGATTAGAAATATGGACAGCACATAATAAAATGAGATTTATCTTGGGAGAAAAATAGTTTATCTAAGAAGAAACAGTTCAATGCATAGTCAACCCAGAAGGGGGAAAGGGTGTATCTCAGGGAGGTAGAGATAATGAACAGAGGAAAGGGTACTGGCAGACATACAGCCAGAGGGCCCCTGTTCTATATAGCATGACCCTAGGAGAAGGAGATGGGATGGCCTCTGATAAATATCTCCTCATCCTATGGACTGCTCGTTTTGTGCTTGATTTAAGATTTCCAACTCTAACAGAGGTCAGTGGTCAAGTGGTTGATGTCACTGTGCACCAAAAATATTTTTGTCAGTTGCATTAGTCATTATTTTGGCTGTTTGAATCACCAAATTAGAACAATCACAGACAGTCTGAACCATAGCTGGGCAATGTGCCCTCATGACGAGCACAGATACCAAATCTAGTACCGAGAGAAGTCTCGGTCACACTGCATAGACACAGCCCTGGGTTCCAGAGCTACTGCTGGAAAACACAGTCCAGTCCAGAGCTGGTGCTGTGAGCTGAGGGACCGTGCTGCCATTGCATGTCTAAACTGAGTGCCATGGGGGCCTGCCTTTCCTCTGCTGTGGGTTAGGTCAGCTCAGGAGGCTTTGTGTCTGTAGACAAGAGCAGTGGACTCCCTTAATTAAGAACTAAGATGTTAGTGTAAAACTGATCAATAAAGACACACTCTTACTTGAAATCCCTCCCCATCTTAATTGGTTTAAAACTAACATCAATGGAGAAAACAAAGAGAGCCAGGGTATAATTAGCCCCTGGAATGGTGCTGTGAGGCAGTAGACCCAGCAGAGGCTGTGATACCTTTTTGGCATCCCTCCAGTGGCAAAACCCCAGGACGAGGGAGACCTTCAGCCTGGGAGGCACCCAGAGCCAGAAGGGTGACTTCTTGCTGTCTGACCATGATGGGAAAGAATTCGCAAGAACTGCATTCACCCCCAAAACAGATCATTATGTTCCCTCACTCTTCCCTTCAGACAATCTCAGGGACCTGTCCTTAGTTCTTCAACACCACTGACTGTCCCTTAGTTCAGATCCCTTCTATACTGGCTCCCAAACTGATCTCCCTGCCTCTCGGCATCGAGACCTTCCACCCTTCAACACCTCCCCAACTTCATCTGTCCTTTGAACAATGAAATGCATGTAGCCTA
Organism: Odocoileus virginianus; assembly: GCF_023699985.2. Lineage (NCBI taxonomy): Eukaryota > Metazoa > Chordata > Mammalia > Artiodactyla > Cervidae > Odocoileus > Odocoileus virginianus. Next base: position 23,810,522 of record NC_069678.1, on the reverse strand, counting down.
GGAGATCTACTTAAAGCGCAAATGTGACTATGACAGTCTCTCATCCATCAATTTAAAAATACCCAAGTAATTTATTCAACAAAGTTTTAATGTGCATAAGTGGGTCCCAGGCACTGTACTAGGCACTGAGAATGTGATGATAAAAAATAAAGAAGCCCCACCCTCATGAAGCTTGGAGTTGAATGGGGAAAAAAGACAGCCAAACACACAAGAAGACATGGTTAAATTCTATGAAGAAGAGGGGGCTCTAGCAGAGGCTCAATCTAGCCTGGGAGGTCAGGAGACTTTCCTGAAGGAGCAACTTGTGAACAGAGATCTGAAAGATAAGTAGGAATCAACTAGGCCATTGCTTCTTGTAAACTCTGATTAGGTTAAGGAAATTAAATAGTGTGCCATGACCAATATCTTTTGAAATGGAATAATAGACTGGACAATAGCACAGTAGAAGAGAAAAGGATAGAAGGAAACAGAATATAGATCAGAACATATTTCAGGTAGCAAAGGTTAATATTTCATGATATGTTTATATTGAGTTAACTATAAAATGTATTTCTTAGTGTGGGCTGTAAACTAGCCAGGGGCAGAAGTAAGGGGAATGGAAGCACACATCCTAGAAAGGGAACAGCCTCTGCAAGACTCAGTGAGAGAAAGCAGGAGGTATTTAGCCTCATTTTTAATCTGTGAAAGAACCCACACATCATTCATTCAGCAAATGCTTATTTAATTCTCTTTCAAAGCAGCACACCCAGTCAGAGTCACAAGGAGGAGCCAGGCAGCTTTCCTTGTCTAAATGAGTTTACATGCCATCAGGAGAGAGAGGTATGTAAATAAATATTAGACTTTAAGTTTGAAAAAAAGCTACAGGAATAAATAAAATATAATGAGAAGAGAATATAAGGAAATTGCTTCTATCTAGGAAAGATCTCAGAGAGCTTTATGAAAAGAGAAGGCTTTTTCTTGAGGTCTGAAAGGACAGCTAGAGGTGAAAATTCAGGAGAGGAAGGGACACAGAGGTACAAACAGCCCAGGATAAAGAACAGCAGTGATAAAGCCATGGAATGCCTTTGGGGATTCCATATTTGGGGAATGGTGAATCAAGGCTGAGAGTGGAGAGAGGGTCATTGAAAGACCTCATAAGGACCAGAGTGGATCAGTATCTGTCTCAAGCTCCAACTGTGATACCTCAGACAACTCTAGCCTTCTCTCCATTGGTTATCCCCTCTGTGAATTGGGAAATATAACTCTGGCCTCTGATACAATCAGCAGAGCTGGGGAAAATAAAAGGCACTCAACCACATAAACTGTTTATAGCTCACTGGAGTAAAGGTGCCAAAATCTGCAAAAATCTTAGTAGCCCCAAAGAAAGTCAGTTGTTTTAGAGTAATAGGATTAATGGGGCTTGGAGGGTGGGGGGGGGGGGGCGTATTTTTCAGTCCTTCCAATCTTCTTATCGTTGAGCTGCCTCAATTTCCTTTTTAAGAAAATTTTCCTTTTTAAGAATAAAAACTAAAAGACCTGAGGGTCATTATAGAGTAAAACAAATATCAAAGCATGAATATTTCTGTAATAATATTATGAACATACCTTCAAAGTCATAGGATCTATCCGCAGGTGGTTCTACCCATCAATAAAGGGTATTATCAAAATCTGTTCATTTTTCTCTATATCTATGTATCCTGGATTCTTGATTCACTAAAATCTATTAGATTGTAATCTCTGTTAGATAAACAGAGATCTTGTTTACCTGACACATCTTTATCGCCTCACACAAGTAGACACCCATCATTGAATGAATGAATGAACTGCAGCGTCTCCTCCAGTGAATGAAGCCATTCTCCAACCAGCAGGATGTCACAGAATCACTTTAATCAGACCACTCCAATAAAATAAGGGAAAGCGTCTGATGGACCCAAGCACTTTTCCTAGGGGAGGAAATATATATTTTTAAATGTATATGTATCTCTGGGACTTTTGTGGTGGTGCAGTGGTCAGGACTCTGCACTCCACTGCAGGGGGGCACAGTTTCAATCTCTGGCTGGAGAACTAAGATCTCACATGCCTCTCAGCATGGCAAAAAAAAAAAAAAAAAGTGTAAGTATTTCTAAAACACTGAATCTTATTTCTTGCAGACTGACTTCCTTCTGTCTCGTTCTTATTTTTCTTAAGGATCTGAACATAAATGCTGAGGCAGAAGGTATGGTGATCACCAGCATCATTTGAGTCAAGACTCTATGTTACAAGTGACAAAAATCAATTCAAACTGGTTCATATAATGGCAAAGCACAGGATCAGGTTTGTCTTCAGGTATGACTAAACCCACATATTCAAACAAGGCCAGCAGAGTTTATCTCTCTCCATCTCTTGGCTCTCCTTTCCTCTGTCCACATTCTTGGCTGAACTCTCCTTTGTTTGTGACAAAGAGACCAGAAACTCCAGGCTTAATGGAAAGAGAGAGCTGTTCTTTCCCCATGTGTGTGTGCGTTAAGCCGCTTCAGTCGTGCCCGACTTTTTGTGACCCTATGGACTATGGCCTGCCAGGCTCCTCTGTCTGTGGGATCTTCCAGGCAAGAATACTGGAGTGGGTTGCCATTCCCTCCTCCAGGGGATCTGTCCAACCCACGGATAGAACCTGCAGCCTGTGTCTCACGTCTCCTGCTTTGGCAGGTGGGTTCTTCACCACTAGTGCCACCTGGGTCCCAGGGGTGCCTCTCACTGGCTCAGCTTGGGTCACATGCCCATCCTTAAACCAATCACTGAGATTCTAATTGTGTAAGACCTGCCTTGGAGCAAGGGAAATGAGATCAGCTCTACTCTAACCACAGAGAACATAAGCAGGCAAAGTGTAGGAGGAAGGGTAGGGTCCCAAAAGAAAATCAGGTGCCATTAACAGAAAGGGTAAATGATTGCTGAGAAGACCAGACTGGCAGCTGTCGTCATCTCCATCTGTCCAGAAAGAGGTTGAAGAGGGCCATCAGATGGGCTGGAAAGAAGAAAGTGATTAAGCCTTTTGCCACTACCGATGCTATGCATGTGCTTAATGATAACAGATGAGATTCGGTGCCAGTGGGCAGCTGCAGGAAAAAGCCAGCAGGGTCGGGAGTGGAAGCCAGGCGGCAGTCCATCTCACAGCCTATCAGTTCCCCCAAGTCTGTTTTACTCCATGACATGCCCAAACTGACTCAGGCACTTTTCAAGTGGCAAAACTTGCACTCATGCTCAGCAGATATATTTAAAACTGTTTTACAACCAACAGTTAAACAGAGAGAAATTAAGGGAGAAAAATCAGGGATACAGCTTCGTGCATAAAACTCAACCATACAATTAACAGAGCCCATATTAATCACATGTCAGTTAGGCCTCAGTGGTTTGGTAGTTTTTCATCGGCAGAAATAAGCCAATCCTGATAGGCAAAGATGGTTGATGTCAGTATAACTGAAAGACTTTAAACCTAGGGCCCCTACCATTAATTAATCAAGTAATTACTCTCTTAATGCCATATTTGGTAATTAGGTTTTTAGCATTTTTCCCCCTTTAGCTCTAGCTCTTTATCATACCAACATTCCTTTATCTAGAGGTTCCAGTGGAAGATGAGATGTGTTTTTAATAATAATAAAAATGCTTGTATTTGTAGATCACTTTGTACTCTATAAAATTGCTCACTAGAGTCTTCCAGAAGCCTTTGCAGATAAGCAGGACAAATATTATTCTCCCAAATAACTGCCAGAGTGTCTGGCTTGGACTCAGACTTGCAAAATGCCAACAGAATCCCATTCTCTTGCAGGTGGAGTAAGGCATCATCTCATTCTGATGGCAGAGTCTTGGTTCCGGGGTGATGCACAGAGCAGCATCACCCTTAGTACTTACAGTCCCCGAGGACCCGAGTCAGCACCACACAACTCCAAAGGCATTGCATGTGCCTGGGCTTGAGTGGAACCACAATTCTCTCGAGGGGGAGAAAAGCAATCAAATAGAAAACATGAATTCACAAGATAATATTTCACAAGATAATAAAAACGTGCTTGAATGTTGCTCCCACTCATATTGTGGTTAGGAATCCTTCATGAAATGCATTATCCCATTAGTCCTCAATCTCTGTAGATCAGAAGTACTGTCATCTCTATGATGGTGAGAAATCTTATAGGAAATAGACAAGGTCCCGCATTGCTGAGAGACCTCATAGCTTTTAGATTAATCTTTCTCAGGGCTGATAATACAATAAATGTATTCAGGAAGTGACTCTTTATTTTAATAAGAAAAATATTGGCTCCTTGAATTAATAATACTCATTAGCTTTTTGCATGACTTTGAGGCCCATTCTTGGAACTACTATCCTGAAAAATGATAATTATAAGAAGGTAACTGAATTTACTCTCTAAAGCATTCATTTATCCATTCATTTAGTCAATAAACTTTCAAGGACATGATGCCAAGTTCTACAGTGGTGCAGAGTATGTAAAGATGAAAAGTTATAGTCCGTTAATTCAGTGGCTAGCCATGCAAGTCAATCATTACACAGTAACAACAAATAATGCCAGATGTTTCTGAGCACTTACCATAGTCCAGGCACCGTGCCAAGTGCCTTCTTTGTAGTTTTTAATCTTTCCCACAGCCAGTGAGGTAGATATTATTAATAATACCATTTTACAGATGAGTAAACTGAGCCCTGAGAAAGGAAAAAGTAGAAGCAGTGACAGACTTTATTTTCTTGGGCTCCAAAATCACTGTGGATGGTGACTGCAGCCATGAAATTAAAAAGATTCTTGCCACTTGGAAGAAAAGCTATGACAAACCTAGACAGGTATTAAAAAGAGACATCACTTTGCTGGCAAAGGTCCATCTAGTCAAAGCTATAGTTTTTCCAGTAGTCAGGTATGGATGTGAGAGTTGGCCCATTAAAAACACTAAGCATCAAAGAACTGATGCTTTTGAACTGTGGTGTTGGAGAAGACTCTTGAGAGTCCCTTGGACTGCAAAGAGATCCAACCAATCAATCCTAAAGGAAATCAACCCTGAATATTCATTGAAAGGACTGATGCTGAAGCTATAGCTCCAATTCTTTGGCCACCTTTTGCAAAGAGCCAACTCACTGGAAAAGACTCCAATGCTGGGGAAAGTTGAAGGCAAAAGGAGAAGGAGGCAGCAGAGGATGAGATGGTAAGGTATCACGATGTGACTTTGAGCAAACTCCAGTACATAGTGGAGGACAGAGGAGCCTCGCATGCTCCAGTCCATGGAGTCACAAAGGGTCAAAGATGACTTAGCAACTTAACAACAACAACAAACTGAGGCTCCCATTATTTTAGTGACTTGCCCAGTTAGACGTGGAGCTGAGAGCCAAGCTCAGGCAGTCTGACCCCATAACACATTCTTTTAGCTCTGTAACTCATACTTCATAGCACTAGTCAGAGCATATGGAGAAAGTTTGGTGGCTGCCCAAGGGAAGAGGCTGTACGATACCCATGAAGGAATTAGGTAAGCATCACAGGGGAGAGAGGATCTAGGCTGAGACCTAATGGACTTGTAATACTTGTTCAGGCTGAATAGCTTGCAAAGAGCATCCCAAGTAAGGGAATGTATGCAGCAAGCACAAAGCAGGGAGAGAAGCCTGGTACATTCTATGATGGAGAGCTAGATCCCAGGAGCTTGGGCACTGAACAAAGACTGGGGAGAATGGAAGGCAAGGCCAGTGAGGAAGGCAGGATCTGAATACCATGCCTTATTATATAACGTATCTATGAGCAGCAAGCGGCGATGGTGCTGGAGCCGCGAGCGGCCAAGAGGAGACACCCCACGTCCAAGGTAAGAGAAACCCCAGGAAGATGGTAGGCGCTAAGAGAGGGGATCAGAGGGCAGACAGACTGAAACCACAATCACAGAAAACCAACCAATCTGATCACATGGACCACAGCCTTGTCTAACTCAATGAAACTAAGCCATGCCGTGTTGGGCCACCCAAGACAGACGGGTCATGGTGGAGAGTTCTGACAGAATGTGGTCCACTGGAGAAGGGAATGGCAAACCACTTCAGTATTCTTGCCTTGAGAACCCCATGGACAGTATGAAAAGACAAAAAGATAGGACACTGAAAGATGAGCTGCCCAAGTTGGTAGGTACCCAATATGCTACTGGAGATCAGTGGAGAAATAACTCCAGAAAGAATGAAGGGATGGAGCCAAAGCAAAAACAATACCCAGTTGTGGATGTGACTGGTGATAGAAGCAAGGTCCAATGCTGTAAAGAGCAATATTGCATAGGAACCTGGAATGTTAGGTCCATGAATTGGAAGTGGTCAAACAGGAGATGGCAAGAGTGAACATTGACATTTTAGGAATCAGTGAACTAAAATGGACTGGAATGGGTGAATTTAATTTAAATGACCATTACATCTACTACTGTGGGCAAGAATCCCTTAGAAGAAATGGAGTAGCCATCATAGTCAGCAAAAGAATCTGAAATGGTGTGCTTGGGTGCAATCTCAAAAATGACAGAATGATCTCTGTTCGTTTCCAAGGCAAACCATTCAATATCACAGTAATCCAAGTCTATGTCCTGACTAGTAATGCTGAAGAAGCTGAAGGTGAATGGTTCTATAAAGACCTACAAGATCTTTTAGAACTAACACCCAAAAAAGATGTCCTTTTCTTTATAGGGGACTGGAATGCAAAAGTAGGAAGAAAATAAAACACCCAGAGTAATAGGCAAATTAGGCCTTGGAGTACAGAATGAAGCAGGGCAAAGGTTAATAGAGTTCTGCCAAGAGAACGCACTGGTCATAGCAAACACCCTCTTCCAACAGCACAAGAGAAGACTCTACACATGGACATCACCAGATGGCCAACACTGAAATCAGATTGATTATATTCTTTGCAGCCAAAGATGGAGAAGCTCTATACAGTCAGTGAAAACAATATTGGGAGCTGACTGTGGCTCAGATCATGAACTCCTTATTGCCAATTTCAGACTTAAATTGAAGAAAGTAGGGAAAACCACTAGACCATTCAGGTATGGCCTAAATCAAATCCCTAACGATTATACAGTGGAAGTGAGAAATAGATTTAAGGGACTAGATCAGATAGACAGAGTGCCTGATGAACTATGGACGGAGGTTTATGACATTATACAGGAGACAGGGATTAAGATCATCCCCCAGAAAAAGAAATGCAAAAAGGCAAAATGGCTATCTGAGGAGGCCTTACAAATAGCTGTGAAAAGAAGGGAAGTGAAAAACAAAGAAGAAAAGGAAAGATATACCCATTTGAATGCAGAGTTCCAAAGAATAGCAAGGACAGATAAGAAAGCCTTCCTCAAAACCAGATCTGAAAGAGACATGTGCACCCCTATGTTCATTGCAGCACTGTTTACAATAGCCAGGACATGGAAGCAACCTAGATGTCCATCAGCAGATGAATGGGTAAGGAAGCTGTGGTACATATACACCATGGAATATTACTCAGCCATTAAAAAGAATTAATTGGAATCAGTTCTAATGAGATGGATGAAACTGGAGCCCATCATACAGAGTGAAGTAAGCCAGAAAGATAAAGACCAATACAGTATACTAACGCATATATATGGAATTTAGAAAGATGGTAATGATAACCCTATATGCAAAACAGAAAAAGAGACACAGATGTACAGAACAGACTTTTGGACTCTGGGAAAAGGCAAGGGTGGGATGTTTTGAGAGAACAGCATTGAAACATGTATATTATCAAGGGTGAAACAGATCACCAGCCCAGGTTGGATGCATGAGACAAGTGCTCAGGGCTTGTGCACTGGGAAGACCCAGAGGGATGGGATGGGGAGGGAGGTGAGAGGGGGGATCGGGATGGGGAATACATGTAAATCCATGGCTGATTCATGTCAATGTATGGCAAAAACCACTACAATATTGTAAAGTAATTAGCCTCCAACTAATAAAAATAAATGAAAAAAAAAAAAAAAAAGAAAGCTTTCCTCAGTGATCAGTGCAAAGAAATAGAGGAAAACAATAGAATGGGAAAGACTAGAGATCTCTTCAAGAAAATTAGACATACAAAGGGAACATTTCATGCAAAGATGAGCTTAATAAAGGACAGAAATGGTATGGATCTAACAGAAGCAGAAGATATTGAGAAGAGGTGGCAAGAATACACAGAAGAACTATACAAAAAAGATCTTCACGGCCCAAATAATCACAATGGTGTGATCATTCACCTAGAGCCAGACATCCTGGAATGTGAAGTCAAGTGGGCCTTAGGAAGCATCACTACAAACAAAGCTAGCAGAGGTGATGGAATTCCAGTTGAGCTATTTCAAATCCTAAAAGATGATGCTGTGAAAGTGCTGCACTCAATATGCCAGAAAATTTGGAAAACTCAGCAGTGGCACATGACTGGAAAAGGTCAAATTTCATCCTAATTCCAAAGAAAGGCAATGCCAAAGAATGCTCAAACTACTGCACAATTGCACTCATCTCACATGCTAATAAAGTAATGCTCAAAATTCTCCAAGCCAGGCTACAGCAATATGTGAACCGTGAACTTCCAGATGTTCAAGTTGGTTTTAGAAAAGGCAGAGGAACCAAAGATCAGATTGCCAACATCTGCTGGATCATTGAAAAAGCAAGAGAGTTCCAGAAAAACATCTATTTCTGCTTTATTGACTATGCCAAAGCCTTTGACTGTGTGGATCACAATAAACTGTGGGAAACTCTTAAAGAGATGGGAATACTAGACCACCTACCTGCCTCTTGAGAAATCTGTATGCAGGTCAGGAAGCAACAGTTAGAACTGGACATGGAACAACAGACTGGTTCCAAATAGGAAAAGGAGTATATCAAGGCTGTATATAAGCAGGCTGTCACCCTGCTTATGTAACTTATATGCAGAGTACATCATGAGAAACGCTGGACTGGATGAAGCACAAAGTGGAATCAAGACTGCCCAGGAGAAATAACAATAACCTCAGATATGCAGATGACACCACCCTTATGATAGAAAGCAAAGAGAAACTAAAGAGCCTCCTGATGAAAGTGAAAGAGGAGAGTGAAAAATTTGGCTTAGAACTCAACATGCAGAAAACTAAGATCATGGCATCTGGTCCCATCACTTTATGGGAAATAGATGGGGAACCAGTAGAAACAGTGGCTGACTTTTTTGGTGGGGGCGCCAAAATCACTGCAGATGGTGACTGCAGCCGTGAAATTAAAAGACACTGACTCCTTGGAAGGAAAGTTATGACCAACCTAGACAGCATATTAAAAAGCAGAGACAACACTTTGCCAACAAAGGTCCATCTAGTCTAGGCTATTGTTTTTCCATTAGTCATGTATGGATGTCAGAGTTGGACTATAAAGAAAGTTGAATGCCAAAGAATTGATGCTTTTGAATTGTGGTGTTGGAGAAGAGTCTTGAGAGTCCCCTGGACTGCAAGGAGATCCAATCAGTCCATCCTACAGGAGATCATTTGAAGTGTTGATTGAAGTATTCATTGAGTGTTCATTGGAAGAACTGATGTTGAAGCTGAAACTCCAAAACTTTGGCCACCTGATGGGAAGAGCTGACTCATTTGAAAAGACCCTGATGCTGGGAAAGATTGAAGGCAGGAGGTGAGGGGGACAACAGAGGATGAGATGGTTGGATGGCATCACCGACTCAATGGACATGGGTTTGGGTAGACTCCAAGAGTTGGTGATGGACAGGGAGGCCTGGCATGCTGTGGTCCATGGGGTCACAAAGAGTCGGACATGACTGAGTGAGTGAACTGAACTGAACTGATGTAACTGTCCAGTTATGAAACAAATCTGTCATTTAATTTTGTCCAGCAAGTCATAGCTCTCACTGCCTGATTAACATCAGAATGAACTTACCCTTAGTTTGTTGGGGTCTAGTCACATTGGTAAATAGGCTAATTTTACTGCTACTGTTTAATGCCAAAGGTCTCTTTGCAGAAAGATTTTAATATTATGTTTATTTTGGTTTCATTGAAATCATAAGGGAGATTTTAAATGTTACAAACTATCTATGGAATCTAAGTTAGTCAGTTTAGATTCACAAATTTGAATACATCAAGTTGTATCCTTACTTCACATAATCACAAATGTGTGTAAATGTGATTGATCTCAAAAGACTAGAAGAAAATGGGCCAATATGTTAAGAGTTACCTCTAAACCCTGGAGATGTTTTATATAGTTTCTAAATTTTCCATAGTGAAAGTATATCACTTTCAGGGGTACAGAAAGAAATTTTTGTAGAGTGGAAACCAGATATTTTAAAATTCAGTGTAATGCACACACATAGTTCAAAAGTCAAATTTGTCCAAAAGGACTAATAATGAAAATAATACTCTGTTCCTCACTCTCACCCTGTCCTAACTCCCCAAAATCAGCCCACTAGCTCTATAACTTGTTTATTCTGTAGTTACATCAAAATTCTGTATTTCTTCTGTGATTCCACAGTAAATGTGAGTTTATATACAATGTCTTAATTTGTCCATTTTAGATATTCAAGTTGCTGCCATAAGATTCAGCTCACTTATATCACCTCACATCTATCTCCCCCAACTTCCCTGTGTAATTATAACACATATTTGTTTCTCTATTGTTTGGCTATCCTTGAAATTTTAGGCAGTAAACATACACCAAATATAGTCTGTCTCTTAACATCCCGTTGGGTTTAAAGAGAACACTGATGCTCTTAGACTTATCTTTAGCTCTGCTGTCTCCCTTTTCTGGCATTCCAATCATAGAACATTCCAGGTTATAACATTTACATTTGGTTCTATAATTAAAATTAAATCTTCCATGCTTTCTCTATCAGTTCATTTTAAAATTTGTAAACTAATAACAACGTTTTACATCATTGTGACTTCGTAAGCATTATTCACGGAGGAGTCAAGTGGTATTCTGTGAAGTTAACTTTCTCCTTATGCTTATTTTTGTTTCTTCTAATTCTCATAGTATTTTTAAATTTTCCATGACAACGGATATTCTACAACGTCTCCTTTTGTCCCAGGAGACCTCTCTCCCAGAGCCACCTGTCCTCCTGTTTTACCTGGACTGTACGTTCTGCAGGTACAGTGGACAGTGTGACTGATTCCCCAAATCCATTTCATCGCAGACAATGACTGAGGAGACAGTCATGTCCCCTCATTAGACTGAGGAGACATCCTCAGTGAGGATGTTCCCAAACACCATTCCTAAAGTTCCAGCCGTCCTCAACACTTCCTATTCCCTCCTCTACTCTATTTATCACAGCAGCACATATCACTTTATAGCATAGTTGCTTCTCATCTCTTCACCTGAATGTAAGCTCCATGAAGGCAGGAAAGTTTGTCTTTATCTTCTATTAATACTTTTTCCTAATGCTGAAAACAGTGCCTGTCTAATGAAAGAATCAAATGAAATGAACTAAATGAAAGAATCAAAATAACTCCATCTTCCTTGCTGGAGACTCTTTCAGCAAAGGGCAACCCCCATAGGCCAGTTTGGGCTAATGAATTGTGAGGGAATACTTGCTGGAAAAGAAAAACTGGTCCTTTTCCTACTAGTTATGAACAAAGAAGCATTTGATCAAGTTGCTTCAGGCAGCCCGGTATCATCAGGAGGAAAAGCATCTTTGTGCTAAGTTGCTACAATCATGTCCGACTCTTCGTGACAACATAGACTGTAGTTCTCCAGGCTCCTCTGTCATGGGATTCTCCAGGCAAGAATACCGGAGTGGGTTGCCATGCTCTCCTACAGGGGATCTTCCTGACCCAGAGATTGAACATGCATCTCTTATGTCTCCTGCATTGGCAGGCAGGTTCTTTACCACTAGCGCCACGTGGGAAGCCCCCTAGCTTTAGGATGAAGGTAATACCAGGAATGACAGGGCAGAAAGATGGTAAAAAGACTGGATCTTTGTTGATCTATGAACCATTAAATCAATTTGGGAGACCTCCCTATCTTCAGTGTTTATTTAAGCCAATTTGAGCTGGATTTTTCTTTTCTTGCAGTCAAGAATCTCAGCAGGTGCTTTAGTTCTGCTGCATGCCTGCCATCGTAGGAGCTCCCTTCACTGCCTTTCTGAGCCTGAGTCACTTTCATGTACTCTATGTCTTCTTTGGTTTACTTGCCAGTTTTATTGGGATGCATACTGGATAACTTTCTGAAAGGTCATTTTTTTCTAGGCCCTTGAATGTCTTAAAAAGTTTTCATTTATCCCTTCATTGATGACTTGGGTAGGTGTGGGACTATAGGTTGAAAATTGTAACGTCTCCGAATTTTGAAAACATCAGTCAAATTGCCTGTTGCCATCCACTGCTAATTGATGGGATGTTTGGGTGATCTGGTTTTACTCTGAAAAACAGCATTGCCACATCTAGCAAGTAAAAATATAGGATATCCAACTAAGTTTGCATTTCAGGTAAACAAGGAAATTCTAGAAACATACTTATTCTAAAAAATTACTTATTGTCTATTTGAACTTCAGTGTTAACTAGCTGTCCTATATTTTATGTTAACACTATTGGGACACTTTAAGGATATTCTTTTTATCCGTAACATTCTGAAATTGCACAGTATTTCTGGTTGTGAGTCTTTAAAAGAAAAAAAGTCTTTATATTGGTGCTTGAGCCCCAAGAAAGAGGGTATGATTATTATTGACATAATAATGTTTAAATTATGAGTCACCATTGCTTGCAGGCTCTGGCTGTCTATCAGCTTGAGTCTGGGGAACAGGAACAAGAAAAAAAAATTTAAAAAGTTTCATCAGTCTTAGAGTTTGAAAATCTTTAAAGTAATTATCAGAGTGGAAGCATGAGATGACTATAACCTATTTCATACAGAGCCTGGTTATCTAGTAGAGTTGTCTGGTTTCAAACCTTGCCACCCAACTGGCATTTCACACAAGTATCAGTGAACAACCAACATTCAGGCTGAAGAGCCTCATTTTATAAGAGTGAATATTCTGGACACATCCCAGATTTACCATGTAACTGCTCCACAGTGAACACAGCATAGATGTCTCCGAAGGATAAAATGATTTGCTTGTGAGATGCATATTTCCTGTGATTATCTCTGAGTGAACTAGCCAAAAAGTAAGTGAAGAGGTGAGAGACAAGAAGTAATCACTTTGCAAAGTAGTGGTAAAATCAACCAAGGTGAAACCAGTTTAAAGAAATTCGGAGAACTATAGAGTTGAGACAGAAATTTTTAAAACTGACTTTAGAATCAGTTATCTAGGTCAGCCCACCTTTTATAGGTGACACTACCCAGGCTAACAGTGGAAGAGACTTGCCCAGAGTCACCGAACCAAACTAGACCAGTTCCCGATTCCCAGTCCAGTGTTTACTCCCCTTCATTGCTGCTGTGGGTTGGGACCTATTGCACAACAGCCCTATTTAATCATCCTGACAGCAATCCTGAGAATGATAAACTTTCTCCACGACAATCTGACTCAGCTCAGGGTAACAGTTTCACCAAATGCCCCATTAAAATGCAGTCAACTCCAAGGGGAGGTGAAAAAAAAAAGGAAGGGGGTGGTGGTCCAGAGGGCTTGGAAAAGTTTCTCCTAACCAAAAATATTGCCCGCACCCACATACCTGTGTGCCTGAAATTAAACACTGAAAACGTCTGCTGTAAGGCAAATTATCATCTTTAACATTTTGCTTGGATCTTTGGAGAGGCTCCTTAACAAAGAAGAAAGTCTTAATGATATATGACACCAGACAAACACATTGTGATTGAACATGGTAGAATGACTAGACAGTGGTCTGAAATGTATTAGGACCCATCAGGTACAAATAGCAGCAGGTGCCTACTTTACCATCATCATTTCACATCAGAACAAAGCAACAGATTGCTTTGTGCTCTAATCATTTCCCTGTCATCAGATTTAACTTTTGGTGTCTGATGTCATGATAAGGTACTTTAGTAGACCTAGTTTCCTTGATTACTTGAATAATTCACATTTTGATTCTGAATATGGGATGTTTTCAGCAGAACAATGCCCCTTTAAACGGCAATTTCGATTTCAGCATTGAGACTCAGTTTGTCTGGACTCAAACTTAAAAATGTATTTCCCACACCTTAAGGTCATTTGCCTTCTTCTCTATGTGGTCAAAAGTTAAGCAAGATGAAGATCGAAAGATAACCATTTGCCTTTGTTAATGAAGAGGTAGTTTTAACCAGAGCTGGTGTAATGATGGTTAGGAGGCCAAGGGCAGATTGCCATGCCTTGCTAAGAAACAAATGCAGGTGGAAAGGTGGAGAAAAATTAATGCAGATAACCTTTTAAGAAGGTTGACTAGGATCAAAAAGAGAGTCTTTTATTGAAATGTTTGGATGGATATTGATTGATTGGTTGATTTTAAAGGGCATAGGGGAGACATGAGCATTTCTATTACCGGGGGGGGGGGGGGGGAGTCAGGTCCTTAGCTTCTCCATCCAAATATTGCAGAAATGTTAATATAACTGTAAACAAAGATTCTGTCCAAGGTCATCCAGCCAACTGACCAAAGCATCAGAATTAAAATCCTGGTCCTTCAATAGCTTGTTTTCTTGGGCACATGAGGTCTCTCCATTTTGCAACTGTTTTTGATTTCAGTGGCTCATGGGAGGATGAAGGTGACCATTTCTGTACAACTGCACTTTTAAAGAGCTATAAGGTCCTCTTGGACAAGGAAGGGATAAGGAGAGTAAATACTTGATTAAGTTAACATTTTCCATTTGCCAGACACCAGGCTAAGTGCTTTACCTAAATAAGTTATTCAACCCTCACAGCTACATATGAAGCAGATTAAGTTATTATCTTTTCACAGACAAAGAAATTGTGGCTCGAAGAAATTTAGTAATTCACCTGAAATCACACCAGCAAAAGCCAAATAAAAAAAAAGTGGGGGTTTTAACCAGTAGATTATCCCATCTCTCATATGCTATTTCAAATCCTGAAAGATGATGCTGTGAAAGTGCTGCACTCAATATGCCAGCAAATTTGGAAAATTCAACAGTGGCCACAGAACTGGAAAAGGTCAGTTTTCATTCCAATCCCAAAGAAAGGCAATGCCAAAGAAAGGCAATGCCAAAGAATGCTCAAACTACTGCACAATTAGTGATAGTTTTAAATATCACAATTCATTTTTTCTAGGTACAGTCACATTTTTGTCCTGTTTTATTTTATTTCCAGAAAATGCTGCGAGACAACTGAGAACGTCAACTCCATTTGAGAATAGGGACAATGAAACATGTTCTCTCTCTCTCTCCTGCTCCCACTTCTCTCTCATACACACACGTACACACACCACTGGGGAGGAAAGCCCATTAGAATGGAAGTAACAGAGCCTAGAGCTCGGTGGCCGAATGTGCCACAGAGCTGCCAGGACCCTTAAGAGAAGAGATTCAGTCCTCTGCTGTTTTTATCCAGCTGCACCTGGTGTCCAGGGAAAAGGAAATAAACCCATTCCATCAAAATGCCAGAATGTATGCCCTCAAGCAGCTTTATCGGAAGACCAGGTGAGAGGACTCATAAATAATAACTAGGAAAACTATTTCCAAGTGGAACAAACTCTTAAAATAATAAATGCAGCAGATCTTGACCACTACTAGAATTCTTTCCTCTTCCCAGTGAACTACAATGAGTCTCTTGGCATCATAGGGCTCTGTGCTGAGACGAGAATTTGCAATTAGCTTTAAGAATAAAAGAGTAAGTACAAATTGGCCCCATATAGCCTTGATTCATAATATACCACTTAAAAGACAGTATCCACCAGTTACAAAAAAGAGTCTCTGTGTGAAGGTCAGCCTAGGTATGGTTTGTTTGTAATTTTTGTGCAAGAGCTATATCTTACTCATCTTTGCATCCCCAGCACCCAGCATAATGTCTGGCACATTGTTAGTACCCAATAAGTTTTGTTTAGTGATTAGTGAATATTAGCCAGGATATAATGATGCCATGTCTGCCACTTTGCTCCAGTTCTCTAAAACCAAGGAATATATTTAGGATTATGTGAATCAAATATACTTAGCTGGATGAAGGTAACACTGGATTGACATCAAACAGCTCTAGCCTGAATTTCCTAGGGAATTGCCTCAACTTTTAACTTACATGGTTTGTAGCATTCTGATTTAATGGAAGCAATTCCATTATTAATGGGTGAGTTTCTAGATCAGCTTGTAAAATTCAGTCAGTTAGTTCCGTCATTCAGTCATGTCCAGCTCTTTGCAGCACCATGGACTGCAGCACGCCAGGCCTCCCAATCCATCACCAACTCCCAGAGCTTGCTCAAACTCATGTCCATAGAGTCGGTGATGCCATCCAACCATCTCATTCTCTGTCGTCCCCTTCTCCTCCTGCCTTCAATTTTTCCCAGCAGCAAGGTCTTTTCAAATAAGTCAGTTCTTTGCATCAGGTGACCAAAGAATTGGAGCTTCAGCTTCAACATCACTCCTTCCAATGAATATTCAGGACTTACATCCTTCAGGATGGACTGGTTGGATCTCCTTGCAGTCCAAGGGACTCTCAAGAGTCTTCTCCAACACCACAGTTCAAAAGCATCAATTCTTTGGCACTCAGCTTTCATTATGGTCCAACTCTCACATCCATACATGACTACTGGAAAAACCATAGCTTTGACTAAATGGACCTTTGTTGGCAAAGTAAGTCTCTGCTTTTTAATATACTGTCTAGGTTGGTCATAATTTCCCTCCCATGGAGTAAGCTTCTTTTAATCTCATGGCTGCAGTCACCATCTGCAGTGATTTTGGAGCCCCCCAAAATAAAGTCTCTCACTGTTTCCATTGTTTCCCCATCTACTTACTATGAAGTAATGGGATTGGATGCCATGATCCTAGTTTTTTTAATGTTGAGTTTTAAGCCTGCTCTTTTACTCTTCTCTTTCACTTTCATCAGGAGGCTCTTTAGTTTCTCTTCGCTTTCTGCCATAAGGGTGGTTTTAGGTTATTGATATTTTAGGTTATTGATATTTTAGGTTATTGATATTTCTTCCGGCAATCCTGATTCCAGCTTGTGCTTCATCCAGCCCAGCATTTCGCATGATGTACTCTGCATACAAGCTAAATAAGCAGGTGACAATATACAGCTTTGATGTACTCCTTGTAAAATTATTTTATCAGAATATAGAAAAATAATGGCATTCAATTATATTATAGACCTGTTTTCCCATTGTAATCATTCTTACTTGGCAATATTTATTTGAAGTTCCAGTCTAAGATGGCAGAAAGAGACTGCCTGCTGTTCAGATTCGGGAATCCATTTTTAACTCTCCACTCTTTCTTACCTTCCATTACCTGTATTCACCTACCCACCTTCATCCAAATAAAGCCTACTTCTCCTCCTGTTTTCTGAATCTCAGTGAGTAGCACTTGTCTTCTAGCCATTGACCAAAGTCTGACACTTTGGAGTCATTCTCCCTTAGTGTGTCTCCTCACTCGCATTACATAGATCCACATCCACACATACATGTCTAGTGGGCTATCAGGTAGTGATGATTCTATCTCAGCCACTGCTTTAGTTCAGGACATTATCTTTCTCGACTACTTCATATGGTTTCTGGGTTCCAGAGAGAAATCTGTAAATATGGTAAGTCTTCTTGCCATTTCCATGCATAGAAAATTTACCTGAATTCATAAGTTAGTACATATACTCAGGTGAAGACAACACTGAGGTAATAAATAAGATTTTAGTAGTGGATAAACTCTCCAAAGAAAGACACAATCTTTCATCAGGACCTTGGAGAGAACCAGCAAAGGTAGCTGATAAATAGAACTAGGCAGGTTCTGTCAAAACCAGGATTATAAATGTGCAAATACTGGAAAGAAGACAGGTTAGACTTTCCAGCCACAGGTTGTCTTTCTGATCCTTAAAGGCTTCAAGTCCAGTCTTGTGACAGGCTTTTGCACCGGATGTTTCCCTTGATTGCAACCCTCTTCCCCCACATCTTTGCATTGCTGTCACCTTCTCACCATTCAGGTCTCAATCCAAATGACTGTGCAGTACAGCCTTTCCTCAATCACTCCTATCCCGTTTCCCCATTTTACTTTCTTCATAACAAGTATCACTGCTTGAAACTGTGTTATTTATTTATTTGTTTACATGACTATTGTCTCCCTAGGCTTCACAGAGAGTAAGCTTTGTGGGTGAATAGATCATGTCTATGTGATTAACTGTCATATATCTTTAGTGTTTAAAACATATCTGACACCTAGGAGGCAGTCTATAAATATTTGACAAATGAGAAAATGAAATAAGACAGGCAATTATATTTGAAGTTTAGGAGACTAGTGAGGACCTTGAACTGAGAAGTTGGAGCTAATATCAGACACTAATTATTGAGTTTGGAGAAATAGGATTCAAGATGCCATGTATAGATTTGTGTTCACATGACCCATGTAGGGCCAAACATCAAACACACTCATTGGGTAGCATGCATACCAATACTACATTTTACTTTCTAGAATAATTACTATAGTTTGAATAAAAGCAAGAGAGACCTTATTTTGATCTCTGCAAAAGGAACAACACTTTTCCCTGCATTTTCTCTAAAAAGGGATTTTTATTCTCTCAGTGGCATTAAGTGGGAACTGACCAAGCAAATCAGTGGGTGGATTGTTTGACCACTCCAGAGGTCAGTGAGTTAGGACTCTTTCCCTTGAGCCTCCACTTCCAGAATTCTTAGAAACGAGAGAGTCCTGTGGCTTGGAAGCTTGGATCTTGCAATTTGTCTCTGCAAATGGAGAAGGCACACAAAGGGTGGTAGGGCAAACTTTATGTCCAGGATTTTAATTAGGTACACATGTTTCACTTGGCCAGTGCAGAGGTTTTAAATGTTTTTGATTAGTCACCAACATTTTAAAAATCAGGAGATTTCATGTAAAGAAAGTTTTCCAGCCTCTTTTAGAAACATGGAAGTTCTAGAAATATTAGCCCTTGATTTCCCACATGACAAAAATCACCTGACATGGAGTGGCAGCTGCCCCTTCAAATAGGACTTGTAGTCTCAACACCGCCTCTGTCTCCAGGTCTCCACCTACTTCACTCATTTGCCATAACTACATGGCCCTTGAAGGTGTTTGAGTCTGAGGTCCTCCACTATGAAATACAAGAATTGGAGACATGGGAGTAATTATGAAGGTAAACTATCTGTAAGGAATCACAGTGTGCATTTCCCCCAAAAAGCAACTAATTTTTGGTATATTGCTATGGGTATGAAACTTGTATGTATTATAAGATATTTATGAGGATATTGACACCATTCACACAGTGTCTCCCTAAAAGAAGACCTAAGGAAATTGTGTTTATGTGTGTATGTGTTCACACATGCACACAGATATGCACAGAGTAGATACTCAGTAAATATTTATTGAATAAAGTAATGAGAGGCTCAAGAGCATTCATCAAAATCCTAAGCAATAATAAATATTATGAACTTCTGCTGCACACCTTACAGCTTATGAACTCACTCTACTTCTCTTTTTTCTCTTACTTTCCCCCAGTTGTAGTCCAAGACTGAGAATCTAATTGAGATATAATGAAAATTTATTAATTGTAAATAGAACGGGTTGATCAAGCATCAGTTAGTCTATCTGCATTAGTTTGATGTGGTCTGAGAGTGAATTCATTACTATAGTGAAACCAGAACTTCTTAGTTTGGAGATATGGATTCTGGCCCTGATTCTGCCACTAACTGTAGTTCTTTGAATAAGTCACTTGGCTCTTTGGCCAAAGTTTGATCATCCATAAAATTATATGGTCTTTAGGGCTTCTCTCTGCTTTATGATGTCCCTTTATGTGAAAAACAAAGACACATCAGAGGTAAGAGCTAGAAACTCAGAGCTAGCAATGTCTAGCAAGGAAAGACCAAGAAGAGATTTTTTTCCCCCAATAATTAAGGCAAGGAAGTCTCCAAACGCATGGGCAACAATCCATGGAGGGACAAGAGTGGAATGTGAACTCATTACCAGAATGTTGAGCAAAACTCAGGGAGGAAAAGAGAGTAATAGAGAGGGAGTCCAACTGTAGACTAAGAGAATTCTAAAGAAAAAAAAAGGAAAAACTGCTGCTAATTAGGTCATTTAGAAACTGAAGAACTGAATGTAATTCTTGCTGAAGCAATAAGGAAACAGCCATGGGATGCACGATAATAACAAGAATACATGCTAATAGACAAAACTAGGATCCCCCAAGTAACCTAACAAGTCCCATGCAAGCTAGTAGATATCAGGTGGAAAACAGCACTTGAATTTCACGCAGATTTTTAAAATATACTGAGGAAACATGTAGCAAAGGATCAGATAATATTTGCTGAATCAAACTCTGTTATTAAAAACTCTGGTATGCTTCACTATTTAAAAACCTCAATGTGAAAAATTAAAAATTTGAAAAATCTCAGAGTGATTATTTCTTTTTATAAAAGAATTCACTGCCGGTATATTTTAAACAGAAATCTTTCACCCTTAAAACGAAAAAAAAAATTGAAATATTTCCTTTTACAAAAATCTTTCATTAACAAAAATGAGGTAGAGATCAGAATCAATGCTTTATTTAGTCTTACATTCACGTCACCTAATGCAGCGTGAGGCACAGATGGACAGTTCAATAACTTTCAGTGAATGGATTATGTGTGGTTTTCTACTGCTGCATAACAAACCACCCCAATTTAATGGCTTAAAATGACTTTACCTTTCACAGTTCCAAAGGTTGACTAGGCTCAATGGGAAGTTCTTCTGGTGGTTTCACTTGGGTTCTCTCGTTTGCTTGCAGTCAGATGACAGCTTAGCATGGATTCATCTGGAGGCTCAACCAGGATGCTGGGATGACATGGTCTCTCTCCCTCTTCATAGTCTCAAGTTTCTTCCTCTCTATGTAGACTCCACATGTGGTCTTTGCAGCAGGGAAATCAGACCTCTTACATGGTGGTGGCTCAGGCATCCCCAAAGTACAAAATCAGAAAACTTCCATTGTCCATTGGTTAAAACAGATCACGGGGCCAGCCCCGATTCAATGAGTAGGGCAACCACAGAAGAATATGAACAGGAGGTGTGATTCATTGGGGCATTTTCATAGACTAGCCACCCCAGTTTGCCTTCACTTTGGGCCCTTAACTTCCAAAGAGATAGGAAACAGGTTTAGAGTTATACAGCTACAAACATAGGCCATTGTAATGAAAATGGAAGAATGACTCAGAGCCAGAACCCAAAGGATAAAACCAAGAGCAGAGGGAAACCATTCCTAAAAAGCAAAACTGTACCTTAATCAAGGACTATCCTCTGCCTTGAGTTAGAGAAATTGGGACATGCACCAGGTTGGATTTTAGAATTGCTATAAATCAGAAAATGCTCGTGTCTCCCTTTTCTCCTCTTTTTGAACATGGGAGTCTGCTGAAGTTTTTCTGTCTCTTTCACCATTACATGAAAGAGATGGGTGGGTAATCTGCTCTTCTTTACTGGTCTCTGCACCTGAGAAAGTTCATATGAGAAGATGCCTCTGAGCAGTCACATCTATACCAGCACCTGATTTTGTTGACAATATCCTGGCACTTAAACTGATATCATATTAGGATGAGACTTGCAGAGGTAAGCACATTTTTCATGTAGAAAGGCCATGAATCAGTAAAAGCCAGAGGATGGTACCCTAGTCTCCAACGATGGCTCCCAATGAACCACATCTCCTTGAATGTACACCATGTGTAGACCCCTCCCTCATTGAAGCTTGGCTTTCCTGGGACTTGATTTAAATAACAGAATATGGCAGAACTGACACTATACCAGCTAGAGCCTAAGCTTTATAGACCTGGCAGCTTCCACTTTTTAGTTTTGAAAACCTTGGGTCTTCACATAAGAAGTCTGGCTTTCCTTCTGGAAAGATCACATTGACAGAAAACCTAGAGAGGCCACACAGAGAGACAGAGGAGGCCACTTAAAGTGGGAAAGAGGAGCAGCTATCCTGGCATCTCAGCCAAGCCTCCATCTAACTACAACTGCATGACAGAACTCAAGAGTGATCAGCAGAAGAACTGCCCTGATGACCCCAGGCATCCCACAGAAATATGAAAGGTAATAAAATCATTGTTTTAAGCCATCAAGGTTTTCAATAGCTTATTAATGCAACTATAGATAAATAAAACAGTATACATAAATGAATATGGACAAATTACCCTATTTAGGGGAGTTACAGTTTCATATACTAACCATAAAGTTATTTTCTCTATTAGAAATATTTATGAGACACAGGGCGCACGCACCCGACCAGCGCGGGCGGGGACTGGGGCTGGGGATGCGGAGGAGAGAAGGCGCACGCACCCGACTGGGATCACAGAGGGGAGAAGGCGCGCCGCACCCGGGGAGAGTGCGCCCGTCAAGCTCCTGGCTGCCTGAGCTGCTCGGCCGGGGAAGGCACAAAACGCAGGTGCAGCCGAGTCCGCGCTTTTGTGGAGCACCCGAGGGCTGGAACCGCGCGCAGCGCAGAACCCGCTCCATATGGAGCAGCCGGGAGCCTAAGCAGCGTAGACCAGGAAAGCAGCACCCGTCCCTCCCCTCAGCGCGACGGAACTAGCAACCTGAACAAGAGACCACCTCCCCCGCCTGTGTCAGGGCGGAAATTAGGCACTGAAGAGACGGCAAACAGAAGCCAAATAAACAAAGGGAACCTCTTCAGAAGGCGCCGGTGCAACAGATTAAAATCCCTGTAGATAACACCGACTACACTGGAAGGGGCCTATAGATATTGAGAAGTGTAAGCTGGAACGAGGAGCTATCTGACACTGAACCGAACCCACACTGACTGCAACAGCTCCAGAGAAATTCCTAGATATGTTTTTACCTTTTTCTTTTTTAATTAAAAATTTTTTTTTCTTTTTTTTAGTTTTTCTCTTTTATCTTCTTTTAAAATTCCCTATTACTCCCCCATTACTCCTTAACTTTCATTTTCATTGATTTTTACAATTTTTTTAATTAGGAAAAAAATTTTTCTCTTGCTTTTTTCTTTCTTCCCCCCCCCTTTTCTCTTATTTCCTTTTAAAGTCCTCTATTACTTCTCTACTACTCCGTAATTTTCATTTTCATTTCACTATAACCTTGCAAAAAAAAAAAAAAAAAAACAGAAGCCCTATTTTTAAACCGAACTTCATATATATTTCTAAAATTTTTGTGTTTTTGTTTTTGTTTTTAATATTGTATTTTTAAGAGTCTAACCTCTACTCTAGATTTTTAATCTTTGTTTTTCAGTATGTGATATAAATTTTGGACATTAAGAATCCAATATTCATTTCCCATTTTTACTCAGGAGTGTGTTGATTACTCTCTCCCAATCTTGACTCTCAGTCTTCTACCTCAGAACACCTCTATTTCCTCCTTTCCCCTTCTCTTTCCAGTCCAATTCTGTGAATCTCTGTGGGTGTCTGGGATACGGAGAACACTCTGGGAACAGACAACTGTGTGGATCTGTCTCTCTCCTCTTGAATCCCCCATTTCTCCTCCTGCTCATCTCTATCTCCCTCCTCCCTCTCCTCTTCTTCATGTAACTCTGTGAACCTCTCTGGGTGTCCCTCACAGGGGGGAATATTTTCACCATCAACCTAGAAGTTTTATTATCAGTGCTGTTTAGTTGGAAAAGTCTTGAGACTACTGGAAGAATAAAACTGAAATCCAGAGGCAGGAGACCTAAGCCCAAAACCTGAGAACACCAGAAAACTCCTGACTACACAGAACATTCAGTAATAAGAGACTGTCCAAAAGCCTCCATACCTACACTGAAACCAACCACCACCCAAGAGCCAATAAGTTTCAGAGCAAGACACACCACGCAAATTCTCCAGCAACGCAGGGACATAGCTCTGAGCGTCAACATACAGGCTGCCCAAAGTCACACCAAACACATAGACCCATCTCAAAACTCATTACTGGGCACTCCATTGCACTCCAGAGAGAAGAAATCTAGTTCCACGCACTGAAACACTGACGCAAGCTTCCCTCACCAGGAAACCTTGACAAGCCAATCGTTCAACCCCACCCACTGGGTGAAACCTCCACAATAAAAAGGAACCACAGACCTCCAGAATACAGAAAGCCCACTCCAGACACAGCAATCTAAACAAGATGAAAAGGCAGAGAAATACCCAACAGGTAAAGAACATGAAAAATGCCCACCAAGTCAAACAAAAGAGGAGAAGATAGGGAATCTACCTGAAAAAGAATTTAGAATAATGATAATAAAAATGATCCAAAATCTTGAAAACAAAATGGAGTTACAGATAAATAGCCTGGAGACAAAGATTGAGAAGATGCAAGAAACGTTTAATAAAGACCTAGAAGAAATAAAAAAGAGTCAATTAAAAATGAATAATGCAATAAATGAGATCAAAAACACTCTGGAGGGAACCAACAGTAGAATAACAGAGACAGAAGATAGGATAAGTGAGGTAGAAGATAAAATGCTGGAAATAAATGAAGCAGAGAGGAAAAAAGAAAAAAGAATCAAAAGCAATGAGGACAACCTCAGGGACCTCTGGGACAATGTGAAATGCCCCAACATTCGAATCATAGGAGTCCCAGAAGAAGAAGACAAAAAGAAAGGCCATGAGAAAATACTCAAGGACATAATAGCTGAAAACTTCCCTAAAATGGGGAAGGAAATAGCCACCCAAGTCCAAGAAACCCAGAGAGTCCCAAACAGGATAAACCCAAGATGAAACACCCCAAGACACATATTAATCAAATTAACAAAGATCAAACACAAAGAACAAATATTAAAAGCAACAAGGGAGAAACAACAAATAACAAACAAAGGGATTCCCATAAGGATAACAGCTGATCCATCAATAGAAACCCTCCAGGCCAGAAGGGACTGGCAGGACATACTTAAAGTAATGAAAGAGAATAACCTACAACCTAGATTACTGTGCCCAGCAAGGATCTCATTCAGATATGAAGGAGAATTCAAAAGCTTTACAGACAAGCAAAAGCTGAGAGAATTCGGCACCACCAAACCAGCTCTTCAACAAATACTAAAGGATCTTCTCTAGACAGGAAACACAGAAAGGTTGTATAAACGTGAACCCAAAACAACAAAGTAAATGACAACGGGACCACACCTATCAATAATTACCTTAAATGTAAATGGGTTGAATGCCCCAACCAAAAGACAAAGACTGGCTGAATGGATACAAAAACAAGACCCCTATATATGCTGTCTACAAGAGACCCACCTCAAAACAAGAGACACATACAGACTAAAAGTGAAGGGCTGGAAAAAAATATTTCACGCAAACGGAGACCAAAAGAAAGCAGGAGTCACAATACTCATATCAGATAAAATAGACTTTCAAATAAAGGCTGTGAAAAGAGATAAAGAAGGACACTACATAATGATCAAAGGATCAATCCAAGAAGAAGATATAACAATTATAAATATATATGCACCCAACATAGGAGCACCGCAATATGTAAGGCAAATGCTAACTAGCATGAAACAGGAAATTAATAACACAATAATAGTAGGAGACTTTAATACCCCACTCACAACTATGGATAGATGAACTAAACAGAAAATTGACAAGGAAATAAAAACTTTAAAAGAGACAATGAACGAGCTAGACCTAATTGATATCTATAGGACATTTCACCCCAAAACAATCAACTTCACCTTTTTCGCAAGTGCACACGGAAACTTCTCCAGAATAGATCACATCCTGGGCCATAAATCTAGCCTTAAAAATTTCAAAAAAATTGAAATCATTCCAGTCATCTTTTCTGACCACAGTGCAGTAAGGTTAGACCTCAATTACAGGAAAAAAAATTGTTAAAAATTCAAACATATGGAGGCTAAACAACATGCTTCTGAATAACCAACAAATCATAGAAGAAATCAAAAAAGAAATCAAAATATGCATAGAAATGAATGAAAATGAAAACACAACAACCCAAAACCTTTGGGACACTGTAAAAGCAGTGCTAAGGGGACAGTTCAGAGCATTACAGGCTTACCTCAAGAAACAAGAAAAAAGTCAAATAAATAACCTAACTCTACACCTAAAGCAATTAGAGAAGGAAGAAATGAAGAACCCCAGGGTTAGTAGAAGGAAAGAAATCTTAAAAATTAGGGCAGAAATAAATGCAAAAGAATCTAAAGAGACCATAGCAAAAATCAACAAAGCTAAAAGCTGGTTTTTTGAAAAAATAAACAAAATTGACAAACCATTAGCAAGACTCATTAAGAAACAAAGGGAGAAGAACCATATTAACAAGATTAGAAATGAAAATGGAGAGATCACAACAGACAACACTGAAATACAAAGGATCATAAGAGACTACTACCAGCAGCTCTATGCCAATAAAATGGACAACTTGGAAGAAATGGACAAGTTCTTAGAGAAGTATAACTTTCCAAAACTGAACCAGGAAGAAATAGAAGATCTTAACAGACCCATCAGAAGCAAGGAAATAAAAACTGTAATCAGAAATCTTCCAGCAAACAAAAGCCCAGGACCAGATGGCATCACAGTGAATTCTACCAAAAATTTAGAGAAGCGCTAACACCTATCTTACTTAAACTCTTCCAGAAAATTGCAGAAGAAGGTAAACTTCCAAACTCATTGTATGAGGCCACCATCACCCTAATTCCAAAACCAGACAAAGATGCCACAAAAAAAGAAAACTACAGGCCAATATCACTGATGAACATAGATGCAAAAATCCTTAAAAAAATTCTAGCAAACAGAATCCAACAACATATTAAAAAAGTCATACACCATGACCAAGTGGGCTTTATCCCAGGAATGCAAGGATTCTTTAATATTTGCAAATCAATCAATGTAATACACATGTAATACAATGTAATACACATTAACAAATTGAAAGATAAAAACCATATGATTATCTCAATAGATGCAGAGAAAGCCTTTGACAAAATTCAACACCCATTTATGATTAAAACTCTCCAGAAAGCAGGAATAGAAGGAACATACCTCAACATAATAAAAGCTATATATGACAAACCCACAGCAAGCATCACCCTCAATGGTGAAAAATTGAAAGCATTTCCCCTGAAATCAGGAACAAGACAAGGGTGCCCACTCTCACCACTACTATTCAACATAGTTTTGGAAGTGTTGGCCACAGCAATCAGGGCAGAAAAAGAAGTAAAAGGAATCCAGATAGGAAAAGAAGTGAAACTCTTGCTGTTTGCAGATGACATGATCCTCTACATAGAAAACCCTAAAGACTCTACCAGAACATTACTAGAGCTAATCAACAAATATAGTAAAGTTGCAGGATATAAAATTAGCACACAGAAATCTCTTGCATTCCTATACACTAACAATGAGAAAACAGAAAGAGAAATTAAGGAAACAATGCCATTCACCATTGCAACGAGTATATCTACCTAAAGAAACAAAAGACCTATACATAGAAAACTATAAAACACTGATGAAAAAAATCAAAGAGAACACAAACAGATGGAGAAACATACCATGTTCATGGATTGGAAGAATCAATATTGTCAAAATGGCTATACTACCCAAAGCAATCTATAGATTCAATGCAATCCCTATCAAGCTACCAATGGTATTTTTCACAGAACTAGAACAAATAATTTCACAATTTGTATGGAAATACAAAAAACCTCGAATAGCCAAAGTAACCTTGAGAAAGAAGAATGGAACTGGAGGAATCAACCTGCCTGACTTCAGACTCTACTACAAAGCCACAGTCATCAAGACAGTATGGTAGTGGCACAAAGACAGAAATATAGATCAATGGAACAGAATAGAAAGCCCAGAGATAAATCCACGAACCTATGGACACCTTATCTTTGACAAAGGAGGCAAGGATATACAATGGAAAAAAGATAATCTCTTTAACAAGTGGTGCTGGGAAAACTGGTCAACCACTTGTAAAAGAATGAAACTAGAACACTTTCTAACACCATACACAAAAATAAATTCAAAATGGATTAAAGATCTAAATGTAAGACCAGAAACTATAAAACTCCTAGAGGAGAACATAGGCAAAACACTCTCCGACATAAATCACAGCAGGATCCTCTATGACCCACATCCCAGAATTTTAGAAACAAAAGCAAAAATAAACAAATGGGACCTAATGAAACTTAAAAGCTTTTGCACAACAAAGGAAACTATAAGCAAGGTGAAAAGACAGCCTTCAGAATGGGAGAAAATAATAGCAAATGAAGCAACAGACAAAGGATTAATCTCAAAAATATACAAGCAACCCCTTCAGCTCAATTCCAGAAAAATGAATGACCCAATCAAAAAATGGGCCAAAGAACTAAACAGACATTTATCCAAGGAAGACATACAGATGGCTAACAAACACATGAAAAGATGCTCAACATCACTCATTATCAGAGAAGTGCAAATCAAAACCACAATGAGGTACCATTACACGCCAGTCAGGATGGCTGCTTTCCAAAAGTCTAGAAACAATAAATGCTGGAGAGGGTGTGGAGAAAAGGGAACCCCCTTACACTGTTGGTGGGAATGCAAACTAGTACAGCCACTATGGAAAACAGTATGGAGATTTCTTAAAAACCTGGAAATAGAACTGCCATGTGACCAAGCAATCCCATTTCTGGGCATACACACCAAGGAAACCAGATCTGAAAGAGACACGCACACCCCAATGTTCATCGCAGCACTGTTTATCATAGCCAGGACATGGAAGCAACCTAGATGCCCATCAGCAGACGAATGGATGAGGAAGCTGTGGTACATATACACCATGGAATATTACTCAGCCATTAAAAAAATTCATTTGAATCAGATCTAATGAGATGGATGAAACTGGAGCCCATTATACAGAGTGAAGTAAGCCAGAAAGATAAAGACCATTACAGTATACTAACACATATATATATGGAATTTAGAAAGATGGTAATGATAACCCTATATGCAAAACAGAAAAAGAGACTCAGATGTATAGAACAGACTTGTGGGCTCTGTGGGAGAAGGCGAGGGTGGGATGTTTCAAGAGAACAGCATTGAAACATGTATATTATCTAGGGTGAAACAGATCACCAGCCCAGGTTGGATGCATGAGACAAGTGCTCGGGCCTGGTGCACTGGGAAGACCCAGAGGGATCGGGTGGAGAGGGAGTTGGGAGGGGGGACCAGGATGGGGAATACATGTAAATCCATGGCTAATTCACTTCAATATATGACAAAAACCACTGCAATGTTGTAAAGTAATTAGCCTCCAACTAATAAAAATAAATGGAAAAAAAAAAAGAGTCTTCTCCAACACCACAGTTCAAAAGCATCAATTCTTCTGCACTCAGCTTTCTTTATAGTCCAACTCTCACATCCATTCATGACTACTGAAAAAATCATAGCTTTGACTAGATGGAACTTTTTTAGCAAAGTGTCGATGTCTCTATTTTTTAATATGCTGTCTAGGTCGCTCATAACTTTCCTCCCAAGGAGTAAGCGTCTTTTAATTTCATGGCTACAGTCACCATCTGCAGTGATTTTGGAGCCCAAAAAAATAAAGCCTGCCACTGTTTCCACTGTTTCCCCATCTATTTGCCATGAAGTGATGGAACTGGATGCCATGATCTTAGTTTTCTGAATATTGAGCTTTAGGCCAAATTTTTCTCTCTCTTCTTTCACTTTCATCAAGAGTCTCTTTAGTTCCTCTTCACTTTCTACCATAAGGGTGGTGTCATCTGCATATCTGAGGTTATTGATATTTCTCCTGGCAATCTTGATTCCAGCTTGTGCTTCCTCCAGCCCAGCGTTTCTCATGATGTACTCTGTATATAAGTTAAATAAGCAGGGTGACAATATACAGCCTTGATGTACTCCTTTTCCTATTTGAAACCAGTCTGTTTTTCCATGTGCAGTTCTAACTGTTGCCTCCTGACCTGCATACAGGTTTCTCAAGAGGCAGTTCAGGTGGTCTGGTATCCCCATCTCTTTCAGAATTTTCCACAGTTAGATAACAGTTTTTCTTTTAGGAAGGAATATTTTATTATTATTTACTGGCATATGACAATAATAAAAAAAGACCAACTCACAGATGGTTTTATAATTTAAAAAATTTCCTTGCAAAAAATGTACCCACTCATTTCCTGCACCCAAGGAAACCATTCATATCCTTCTTCCTTGGTATGCCAGATAGGGCCTGATTCTCAAAAACAGCATAACAATGTGGCATTAAACAGCCTCAATTCCTAGTATGAATGGACACAGACCAGAATGAAAAGACAGATTGGCGTGAGGTCACTTCTACATGATTGCACAGTCCACACAGGACTATTTAACTATCAAAGAAATCACGTAACTTGCCTAATTACCTAGTTAATGAATTGCTAAATGAGACAGATTTCTGTATCTCACCAATATGTACCTTCTCTCTTTCCTTGGCACTCTACTGGATCATGTTCCCAGACCCTTTACATCTAGGTGGGGCCATGTGACTAGTTCTAGCAATGGAATGAGTTAACTTCTAGAATTTACAGCCCTGGCCCTTAAACCCACCAGATTCTCCATGTTCTTTTTCTTTTCTCGTCTCCTCGCTGGTTGCAGAAGATCCAGTGGAGGACTCAGAGAACACACTAGGTGGAAGGAGCCTTGGTCCCTGAATCTCTACATGAATATACATGAGTGTGATCATGCACAAGTTAGCCAGCTGGAGGACAAGATACCATCCCAACTGAGCCCTCTTAGACCTGGCAGCCAGTCAGCTCTGCAGATCATCATAATGTGAGTGAAGTGTGTTAGTTGTTGAACCATGTCCAACTCTTTGCAATCCCATGGACTGTAGCCCACCAGGCTCCTCTGCCCATGGAGTTCTCTAGGCATGAATACTGGAGTGGGTTGCCACTTCCTTCTCCAGGGGATCTTCCTGACCCAGGGATCAAACCTGATCCCCTGCATTGCAGGCAGATTCTTTGCCATCTGAGCCACCAGGGAAATACCATCACATATGTATAGGGCACCAAATACATAAATATATAGATAAGCAGTGACATAGGAGAAAAATACACCTTTCTGGTGTGAAGCCACTGAGATTTTGATGTTTTTATACCATTGAGATTTTATAGCTGTTAGTTCCACACTGACATAATGCCATGATTCGAATCAATGCCAGTTTGACTCCAAAGCCTGTGCTCCCGAACAGCACAGAGCATGCTGGTAACAGCCCACCTGCTAGCCCAGTTCACCCACTTTGCACTTGGCGCAGTAGAAAACGTCCCTAAAATCCCAGCCATATGATCCCACCAGTGGCACTGGGCTCTAGGGGAACACTTAGGAAACATCTGTGTCAGTTAACTTTTGCTACACAACAAAACAGTTCAAAACCAGGTGGCCTACAACAACAACAAAAAGAAAAAAGGGGAAAAAAGACATTACTTTGGCTTACAATTTGAGAAGTTGCAGTGTAGGCCTCTTGTGCCTGAGTGGTTCTTGCAGCTTGGGACCAGACTCTGCTAATATCAGCTGGGCACTCATACATCTGCAATCAGCTGTAGAGTTGACTGGCAACTGGCTAGTCTATGATGGCTCGAGTGGGATGGCTTATCTCTGATCATGTGGTATCTCCTCCAGGAAGCAA
Organism: Odocoileus virginianus; assembly: GCF_023699985.2. Taxonomy (NCBI): domain Eukaryota; kingdom Metazoa; phylum Chordata; class Mammalia; order Artiodactyla; family Cervidae; genus Odocoileus; species Odocoileus virginianus. Next base: position 23,778,973 of record NC_069678.1, on the reverse strand, counting down.
GCTTGTGCTTGATCATCTGGTGGCAGCAGCAGTGGTTGCAAGACCAGCAAGAGGACCAGCCCCAACATACAGGCACTTTTCAGGCTGCTCCCTTGGCCAAATCAAGACACTTGACTGTGCCAAAAGTCAGTGCAGGGGGCATTATCAAAGGCCTGGATACAGGTGGTGGGAAAAAGTTCAGACATTACTACCATCAATCAACCCCAGTATCCAACGTCACTGGGTGGAGACCAGAGCACAAAACAAGTGTGTCCTAGATGTTCAGTCCAGTTCAGTTCAGTCGCTCAGTCGTGTCCAACTCTTTGCGACCCCATGAATCGCAGCACGCCAGGCCTCCCTGTCCATCACCAACTCCCAGAGTTTACTCAAACTCATGTCCATCGAGTTGGTGATGCCATCCAGCCATCTCACCCTCTGTCGTCCCCTTCTCCTCCTGCCCCCAATCCCTCCCAGCAATGAGTCAACTCTTTGCATGAGGTGGCCAAAGTATTGGAGTTTCAGCTTCAGCATCAGTCCTTCCAATGAACACTCAGGACTGATCTCCTTTAGGATGGATTGGTTGGATCTCCTTGCAGTCCAAGGGACTCTCAAGAGTCTTCTCCAACACCACAGTTCAAAAGCATCAGTTTTTTGGCACTCAGCTTTCTTCACAGTCCAACTCTCACATCCATACATGACCACTGGAAAAACCATAGATATTAAAGCTCCTCAAATAATTTCTTCCAGTTTCTGACTTCCATACCTGCAGCACTCCCATGGTAATACTGATATAATCTAGGAGACAACAGCATCAGTTTGTTGCTTTTTGTGTTTTTCTGTGTTTGCTTTGTTTTTTTAGTTTATTGAAAGCCATGCTTGGGAGGAAATGACCGATTGACTGCTCTTGCGGACGTTTTGGCAGAACCCTGGAGGCAGAGAGTCTTCTCTATCTGACAGAAGGGTGGTTCCACTGGGTGTGAGGAATCTTCTTCCTGCAAAAAAAATGAGTCATGGTAAGAATAGAGTGCCACCTCTTTGTACTCCTCACGTGGAAAGGAGAATGTGACCAAATCCCTGGTGAATATGGCCCTTTTCCTAAGAGGGAAGAGATAAAAGGCTGTCAGGGAGAAGAGAACTGCTATTGAAGCTGCTGCCTGGTCTACTCTCTCCTAGAAGTTTCCCTTCTGTCTTCATTTCTATATTCAAGATCTTCTCTTTGTGGCTTGCTGTTATTTCTATAAAAATGCCTTTCACTTGGCAACATCTTAGCCAAGAAAAGCAAAATATCTACCGTGAAAAAACACAGCATGTCTGTCATTCCAGTGACTTAAGGCCAGAGCAATAATGAGTTGTTGTGGATTAAATTGTGTTCTCTCAAAATTCATATGTTAAAGTTTTAACCCCCCATATCTCAGAATGTCATCTTATTTGGAAATAAGAATATTGTAGATGTAATTAGTTAGGATGGGGTCATAGTGGACATTCACACAGAGAGCATGCTGTATGATGATAAAAACAGATTGGTGTGATGCAGCAGAAGACAAGGAACCCCAAAGATTGGCAGCAAAGCCCCAGAAGCTCGGAGAGAGGCATGGGAACAGACTTCAGAAGGAACTGACCTCACTGACACCTTGGACTTCTGGGCTTTAGGACTATTTCTAAATAGTTCTACAAATTTCTGTTGAGACAGATTTCTGCTCTTTAAGCAGGCTACTTTGTGGTACTTTGTTATAGTAGTCCTAGCAAACTAATACACGAGTGAACAACCACTCATGTCATGGGCTATTTCAAGCTCATTTTCTTTTGTAATCCTTGCTCCCAAGACTGTTGGCCCCTGTTTCAGGCTGAACCATCATGGCCAAAAGCCAGATTCAAATCTGGCTCTCCTGACCTTCTCTATACATTTCCCTTTATACACTGTTGCTGTGTAATGGTTGCTGGCAAAGGCTGGTGACAAGGCAAAGGTTGGAGCAGCAATTCTAAACATAGTTACATCCCCGTTGTGCAATAGATCGGTTTCTGAAGGAATTGGTTCTTAATCGATCCCTTATAAACTCAGTGATATTTTAACTGCTCCCTAGCAGTTTCCTATTTAAAGGAACCCCGTGGGAGATCCTTTTGTTTAGAACAGGGTCTCTTTGGATTGTGAGTTATCTCCCGCTTCTCTCTAAATTCATTTGCTTCACGAGTGTAATTTGTTTTTTGTGAAAGCAGGCCTGCCTTCAATTCTGCACCTCTGCCTCGGTTGGCAGGGGCTCAGTGAACACTGGCTGTTCCCATTGTGGTTAACGATGGTAATGAAGGATGCCCGCCAGCAGCACTGCCTTTTAAATACACGTGATGTCTGGAGTGACTTCCTCCCCTTTCATGCCATTCTGAGCATCCTCAACTTAAAATCATTGCTTGGGTAGAAGAAGGGGAAAACATTTTGTTAAATGCCAACATTTACCTATTAATCACTCCCTAACTATTAGTGAGCTCTGTGCTAATTATTATTCAAAATACCTAGGTGTTTGTAAATTAGCAGGCATTTCATTTCCTTTTCTGGGTCTGCTTCTAGGCTGTCTGTGCAAAAAGATTCCCCTTGGGGGATGCACATGGTTCACTGGAGAGGGGACAGCTGTGGCCAGAGTGACTAGAATCTTACGATTTTAATAACAGCCTCTATTTGGGAATTAAGGGTGCTGAGTTGCCAGTGTTTTCAACCAGTTTCAAGATTCTTTCCTGCAAGTGTTTTTATCATTAACTAATTTGCTAATTTCACAAGCATCATCTGAGTTTCTGCTAAGTGCCAGGCACTGTCCTTGAACCTGAAGATGCAGAGGTGAAGAGAACTTTGCCCCTACTCTTTACAACCTCACCATCTAGTGAGAAGATAAATACATAGGAGTCAATAAACACAATAATGTGGTAAGTGCTATATTAGAAGGATTGGGAAAAGGCTGGGAGCACAGAAAAAGAATTGCTACACTTTGATGGAAATGGCAGAAACCATTTCCCAGAGTTGGGTGGCATTATCACTAAATCTTGAAGGATGAGTAGGAGTATGCCAAATTCATAATATGACAAAGGACATTTCAAGAAAAGGGGGTAGGGCACAATGAGATGCAGCTCTGAGAGCCAGGTACTTGGAAACTGGTGGGTGGCTAGACAAGGAAGGTGATGAAGGAACAGCAGGAAGTGTATCTAAAATGATTTTCTGGGGCAAGATTACAAATGAGCTTGGACATTATTCTCCTAGAAATAGGGAAACATTGGAGGGTTTTATCTTGGAAGGAATGGTGGCTCGATTAAATTCAGTGGCATGGAAGATGGCCTGAAATGTGAAGAGGCTGGAGACAAGGACTGAACTAGGAGACAAACATGACATACGGAGGACAAAGCTAAGGAAGCGCCAGTGGAGATGGGAAGAAGAGCAATAATTTAAGCAATAGCATCAAGGTCAGATTCTGAAAGTCTGTCACTGGTAAGTGAAGGAGAGGAGTGGTCTGGGATGACTGCACACCTCAGGCTGGGCATCCAGCCTGATATAATCCTGATAGGATACTATCAGATTACTTTCCTGATAGGATACTAATGGAAGTGGAGGATGCAGGCAGAGGAACACTCATGCCCAGTATATTTAGAGTGCAGAAACTGCAAGGAAACTTCTTTAGAAGTGAGAAGTATGCTCACTTCTTCAAGAACAGTTTGGGACCTACTCGCTCATTCTGACCCAGCAGCTCTTAAAAAGCTGTACCTTTAATCAAACAAACAAACAAATGAAATCTCTTCACGTTTACTCAAAAAGGAAGCACTTAAAAAGGAAGTCTTACCAGTCAACAAAGGAGAGTTTTTCAGTCAGGTTCTCAGTTACACATAACAGAACTTCCTCTAGCTACCTTAAGCACAAAAATAATTTATTAAAGATTTTGGGAATTTCCTTTGTGGTCCAGTGATTAAGAATCCACTGTATAATGCAGGGGACTCAGTTTTGATCCCTAGTCAGGAAATTAAGATCCCACATGCCTCAGAGCAAATTAAGCCTGTCAGCCAAAACTAAGACCCAACCCAGCCAAATAAATAAATAAACATTAAAAAAAAAATTGGGGGGTAGCTCAGAAAATCTCTAGAAGGGTCGGAAAGCCAGCCTTGGAGGTGACATGATGAGGAACGTTTGGACCATACTGATGTCTTCCTCGGAGATCCCACTGAAGGTTTGACACAGTGCAGATTTCACACTGCTGACAGTGGGACCTGGGAGCCTAAAACCCTGACTCTGCTGCTCCCAACAGCCACATGCCCCACAGTCTTCAAAACTGGGTTATAGCCCCTGCTTCTTCATGCTACTCTTTTCCTAATCAGAGTTTCCCATCAGCATATCTGATTGGCAGAACTTGGATCTGTGCATAGACATAACTCAGTTGCAAGGACGACTGGAAAAGTGAGTGTCTACTTTTCCCCTGAGGGTGAGGGAGACTTGTAATGCAGAAAATATCCCAAATATAGGAAGGGTTTTACAACATGTGATTAGAAAACAGACATGCACTAGCTTCAGAGGGCTACTGTTTCAAGAAGCAGCTAGTATTAAAGGTTCTCTTTCTCCTGGGTTTTGTGAACCACTGCTTTTGTAGACATTACAGCCTTTTTACTTTGTGCTGCAGTTCTTTGCCCCAGACTGGGAAACTCGCTATGGCAGGTGAAGTGTCATTTTTAGTTTCCTGTGCCGTAATGTGGCTGCCACACACTCAGGAAGAGCTCAATAAATGCATCCATCTCCAAGTCCATGACAACTATAGAACTCTCTCTGCTTATTCGTTCAGTGAGCATTTCCTGTGTGCCTGCTGTGTGTCCTGACCTACATCAGGCATTTCAGTGACTCAGCAGACATTTTGGACACACATATGCTTATGCTTACAGTCAACAAGGCACAGAGACAATGCCTGGTATTCGCTATCCCGATGATAACCTATCATCATTATATGATTCATCATAACTGGCCCTTAGGAAGTGCTGTTCCTAGTCATTCAAGGAGGTGATGGCTTTGCTTGCACTTCCCTCCACTGGCTGCACTTCCTCAGTATTGGCTTCTATGGACTCTGCCTCAATAAAAAGAAACTAATGGGAAATGATAATGTTTCAAGAAGATATAAGGTAAGGATCTTCAAGACTATTTAGCCAGACTGGTTTTTTTTTCTTTCTTAAAAATGTTTATGCATTTACTTATTGTTGGCTGCACTGGGTATTCACTGCTGCAAGGGCTTTCTCTAGCTGTGGTGAGCGGGGCTCCTCTCTAACTGCAGTTGCATGGGCTTCTCATTGCCATGGCTTTTGTTGTGGAGCATAGGCTCTAGGTATGCAGATTTCAGTAGTTGCAGCACATAGGCTCAGTAGTTGTGGCTTGTGGGTTTATATACCTCTGGGCATGCGGGATCTTCCCAAGTCAGGGATTGAACCCATATCCCCTAAATTGGCAGGTAAAGGGTTCTTAACCACTGGACCACCAGAGAAGTCCTAGCCAGATTCCTTAAAATAAGGATTCTAGGCCTGGGAGAGAGGCTTAGCCTATAGGTAACTCCTTCCCCATCTGCCTATCCCCAGAAGGTAGTCATCAGGAATGCTCAACCATCCAGGCCACCAGTTCCCCTGCAGCATCGAGCTGCCCAACACTTATCCCTTAACCCAGCAGAGCTGTCCCACCCAGGAAATCTGAATTACTGCTAAGGAAAGAAGGCCATTTATCATAACTCTATTGCCACAAAGTTAATCATGACTCCAGTGGGCAGAATTGAGGCACTGGAGGATGGCTTCACTTCTCTGGCTTGAGGCGTTAGGAGGTCTCACAGGGCTCAAGCTTGTTTCCCTAGAAACACAGGCAGAAATAATCTTCAAGGAAGCCTGGAAAATCTACTGTGACCAGGGGCCCAGGCCCAACCCTGCCTGATGACTTCATCAACTTCCTGCAGATTGGGGCAACTGGGTTTCCTAGAACCAAGAGTACGGTAATACCCCTCACCCATGATGATGAGGGTTTCGATGCCCTGCTCCAGCAGTTTTCAGCAGGGCCTAGTGTGTGCTCTTGATCTGAAGCAGGGTGGAACTGATTATATAGACTTTAGGCATGTTGATATTAGTCACTTGCTCCCTACTATGCCATAGATTTCATGCTCTAGGTTTCTGTGACCATGGCATTAATTTTTTCGATCTAAGGCATCTTGAAATCCAATCTTTAAGCAATCTCATCTTAAGCTATTTTTATGTTTATGTCTGCTTTCAACAAAGATGAATTGAAAATGCCTGAAGTTGACCTCTCTCCTTAGACAACTAAAATGAAAAATATATGATTTAAGACATTGAGAAATAAGCAGTAAGAGAGAGAGTCCACTGAGAAAAGGAGAAACGAACAGAGGGAGCCCTCTGGCTGTCCTAGACTGATGCCAGGGAAGAGCTTCCTAGGCAGAAAACAGAGACAGGAGTCCAGGGTAAGGTGAGTTGAGGAGATAAGAGTTGGGAGTTTGGAAAGCCCAAGGCAGCTAGAATTCAGAGAGCAAAGTATCAGAGAAATAGACTTGCACACAGAAAGCGCTCCAGAGCTCTGCAGAGGGTTCCCCTTGCTGCTTTGGCCGAACACTGATCAGTGCTTACGTATGAGGGAGCTGGGCTTCCCCGGTGACCCTGACAGCAAAGAATCTGCGTGCAGTGCAGGAGACCCAGGTTCACCCCTGCGTTGGGAAGATCCCCTGGAGAAGGGAATGGCAACCCGCTCCAGTATTCCTGCCTAGAGAATTCCTTGGACAGAGGAACCTGGCAAGTTACCGTGGGGTCACAGAGAGTTGGACACAACTGAGTGACTGACAAACACATGAAGAAAGTAGCTTAGGTAGGAGAAAGAACCACTGGAAAAGAGCAGAAGAAACAACTCTCAAAGCTCATACAGGGCTGGGAATAGTTTATGTTCCCCCAAATTAGAGTGGAATACGTTGGGTTTTCAGGAAGAGGATTCCAAAGAGTATTGCCAAATTCAGTTCAGTTCGTTCAGTCGCTCAGTCGTGTCCGACTCTTTGCGACCCCATGAATCACAGCATGCTAGGCCTCCCTGTCCATCACCAACTCCCAGAGTTTGCTCAAACTCATGCCCGTTGAGTCAGTGATGCCATCCAACCATCTCATCCTCTGTCGTGCCCTTCTCCTCCTGCCCCCAATCCCTCCAAGCATCAGGGTCTTTTCCAATGAGTCAACTCTTCGCATGAGGTGGCCAAAGTATTGGAGTTTCAGCTTCAACATCAGTCCTTCCAATGAACACCCAGGACTGATCTCCCTTAGGGTGGACTGGTTGGATCTCCTTGCAGTCCAGGGGACTCTCAAGAGTCTTCTCCAACACCACAGTTCAAAAGCATCAATTTTTTGGTGCTCAGCTTTCCTCACAGTCCAACTCTAACATCCATATATGACCACTGGAAAAACCATAACTTTGACCAGACGGACCTTTGTTGGCAAAGTACTGTCTCTGCTTTTTAATATGCTATCTAGGTTGGTCATAACTTTCCTTCCAAGGAGTAAGCATCTTTTAATTTCATGGCTGCAATCACCATCTGCAGTGATTTTGGAGCCCCAAAAAATAAAGTCTGACACTGTTTCCGCTGTCTCCCTATCTATTTTCTATGAAGTGATGAATTGCCAAATTAGCCCCAAGTAAAAGATTACCTGACCTGCCTCTTGAGAAATCTGTATTCAGGTCAAGAAGAAACAGTTAGAACTGGCCATGGAACAACAGACTGGTTTCAAATAGGAAAAGGAGTACTTCAAGGCTGTATATTGTCACCCTGCTTATTTAACTTATATACAGAGTACATCATGAGAAACGCTGGGCTGGAGGAAGCACAAGCTGGAATCAAGATTGCCAGAAGAAATATCAATAACCTCAGATATGCAGATGACATCACCCTTATGGTAGAAAGTGAAGAGGAACTAAAGAGCCTTTTGATGAAAGTGAAAGAGGAGAGTGAAAAATTTGGCCTAAAGTTCAACATTCGGAAAACTAAGATCATGGCATCTGGTCCCATCACTTCATGGCAAATAGATGGGGAAACAGTGGAAACAGTGGCAGGCTTTATTTTTGGAGGCTCCAAAATCACTGCAGATGGTGACTGTAGCCATGAAATTAAAAGACGCTTACTCCTTAGAAGAAAAGCTATGACCAACTTAGACAGCATATTAAAAAGCAGAGACATTACTTTGCCAACAAAGGTCCACCTAGTCAAGGCTATGGTTTTTCCAGTGGTCATGTATGGATGTCAGAGTTGGACTATAAAGAAAGCTGAGGGCAGAAGAATTGATGCTTTTGAACTGTGGTGTTGGAGAAGACTCTTGAGAGTCCCTTGGACTGCAAGGAGATCCAACCAGTCCACCCTAAGGGAGATCATTGGAAGTCTTCAATGAAGTGTTCAATGAGTGTTCATTGGAAGGACTGATGTTGAAGCTGAAACTCCAATACTTTGGCCACTTGATGCAAAGAGCTGACTCATTTGAAAAGACCCCAATGCTGGGAAAGATTGAAGGCAGGAGGAGAAGGGGACGACAGAGGATGAGATGGTTCAATGACACCACTGACTCAATGGAGATGAGTTTGAATAAACTCTGGGAGTTGGTGATGGACAGGGAGGCCTGGCGTGCTGCAATTCATGGGGTCACAAAGAGTCGGACACAACTGAGCGACTGAACTGAACTGAAAAGATTGCCTGGTCCCACTTACCAAAGTTTAAAAACAAACCTCAAAAGGATCAGATGAAAGAACTATTAAACAAAGACATTAAAACAACTATTACATATACAAGTACATTCCATATACTCAAAAAGATAGTGGAAATCATGGATATATTAAGGAGAGATATAAAAGATATTTTTAAAGATCCAAATTGAACTTTTATAGATAAAAAAATACTCCTAAGATGAAAAAATATAATAAAAAATGTTAAGAGCACTGTAGAAGGAAAGTTCAGTAAGACAATAGAAGTATTCTAAATAAACTACAGACAGAATAATTATTGAAAAAATTACCAAAGTACAAATGATTTGTGCAAGAAATTTAAGTAGTCTAATATATGTGTAATTGATGGCCATAAATGAAAGGACAAGGAAAGAGGAAGAAGATGTAGAAAAAATTTTGAAGAAAAATTTTTTTTTCAAAATTTGGTGAAAACTATAGACACAGACCCAAGAAGTTCAAAAGAAGAAACACTACAAAAGTATACCAAGGCATATCAAAATCAGATTTCTCAAAACCCACGATAAAGCAAAAATCTTTTATAAGTGGAGATTAAAAAACAAAAAAAAATATCACATGTAGAGGAACAGGATAAGAATCACAGGAGATTTCTCTTTGAGTACAATATGAGGCAGAAGAAAATGGAGCAACATCTTTAAAATGCTTAAAGAAGAAAAACATCAACCTAGAATTCTGTAAATATTTAAACATTAAATAACACATATATAACTAAACCATGGGTCAAAGAAGAAATCACAAGGGTCCATATAAAGTATTTTGAACTGAAATAAATCTAGTGTAAGAAGAAAGCAAATAATAACAGTTTAAACCAATAAAATAAGAAAGAGAATAACAATAGATAAAATCAGTGAAACAAAAGCTTGTTTGAGAGTATCAATAAAACTCATAAACTTCTACACAGATTGTTCATGATCAAAAAAAAGAGAGAAGACACCAATAACCAATATTAGAACAAGAAAGTGGATATCACACTATGGGATTAAAAAAAAAATAACAAAGGAATATTATAACCAACTTTATGCTAATAAATTCAGCAACTTAGATGAAATGGTAAAAATTATTTTTAAAGGCATAATCTACTGAAATTCTCTTAAAAAGAAGTATATAATCTGAATAGTGTTAAGCCTATTAAATAAATTTCATTTGTAGCTAAAAATCTTTCCATGAAGAAATCTCCAGGCCCAGATGACTTCATCAGCAAGTTCTGCCAAACATTTAAGGATGAAATAATACTAATTCTACACAAATTCTTCCTTTAAAAGATTGAATAAAAGTAGGAAGGAAGAATAGAATGTGTTACCTTACATGGCAAAGGGGACTTTGTAGAAGTAACTAAACTTAAGGATCTGAGGATGGAGAGACTAAATCTGCATTATCCTGGTGGACCCAATGTAATCACAAGACTCCTTTCACTTAAGAGAGAGTCAGGAGACTTAAAATGAGAGATCAAAGAAGATACTACACTTCTCGCTTTGAAGATAAAGGAAGGTGATATGAGCTAAGGAATGCAGGCAGCCTCCAAAAGCCAGAAAATGCAAGGAGACTGATTCTGCCTTAGGGCCTCGAGAAGGAAGTCAGCCCTGTCAATACCTTGATTTTAGTGCAGTAAAATTCATCTGGGACTTCTGATCTCCAGAACTGTATGATAATAGATTTTTGTTGTTTTGAGCCACAAAATCTGTGTTAATTTGTTAAGCAGCAATAAAAAACTGATATGATAAAGAGGGACCACTTACAACTTATTCTATGATGCCTGCATTACCTTGATAGCAAAGCCAGACAATGATATTACAATAAAGAAACCACAGAATATAAACACTAAATGTCATTACCACATTTTAGCAAACCCAGTCTATCAATATATAAAGAAGATGATTCATCATGACCAAATGGAGTTTAACCAAAGAAAACTATTATGGTAATACTCCATTGTTTTTCCAACCTGCTCCAAATTCATTGAAAAGACCTAGCCTCCAGCAATCCATCCTATATTGTCTTCCATCTTTCCCCATTCCACCCCTAAATTAGAATTTATCTGCATCAGTCTTCTCTCCATTTCCTAAATACTTAAAGTACTTCCATACGTTCATACCTTTGCCCATGTGATTCCCCTGCAAACACCACCCACACTGGCCCTCTCAATGGGGAACACTTATTCATCCTTCAGATCCCAGAACATATATCTTCTGTTCTGAGAAAACTTCCCCTTCTGCCTCAAGCTTCTCTTCCCTAGCTCTCCTATTTCTCCTACAACATTCTATTAAAACTTCCATTATAGGACTTCACTGTCTTTTATATTAATTTCTTTCTTCCTAAACTGAGTTCTACCAGGGCAAGAATAGTATTTACCTTTGGACCTTCAATGGCTAGCATATTGTCTGGCATGTGGGAGATTTTTCATAAATTATCGGTCAATAAGCACCTTAGCAGAGAATAGTTGACATTCACTTGAGATAGAGTCTAGTGCTTTACAGAAAGAGGCAATTAATCTAAAAGGAAGAAAAGATCCTCAGAGGGGCTTGGAAGAGTTCCAAAAACAAACACATCATCTTTTCCATTCAAAATATCATCATCTGACTTACATGTGTTCATAGTCCCACTATGTCCAAGCATTTATACATATAATATTCTATTTGGAGGCAATGAGGAAGGTGTGACTAATTCTACTTTTCTGATGAAGAAACTGAAGCTCAGAAAGGATAAATTATTCACCCAAGATTATAGTATGAGATAGTGGATGAACTCAAGATCTACTTCCAACCTGACTGACAGTTCCCTACTCTGATTTCTTTTGAGCATATGCCACAGTTGTCAACTCCTGCCTCAAGGAAGTAAAAAGTAATCGAGCCTTTGTGCTGGCCTCTATGTATCCCTTCTGATTTCTGAATTGCCCATCCTTTAGATGACTTCTGCCACAGGTCAAGGTATTGGAAGTCTCACTGGCCCTGTACCATGCTCCTCTTACCTCCAGACCATCTAGGCATTGCTTTTACCTCCAACAAAGTGCTCAGCTCCCCTTACTTTTCTCCTCAAAATACTAGTAACAACAGAAAAAAGAAAGTTTGAATTGAAGTTTAATAGGTAAACCCATATAGTAGGCTAACAGCCCACTGAGTCTTTCCCATTTCACATCTTAGAAATCATCTAATCTCCCAGACACAGCCTACCAGCTCCAGGACGGTGGCATCTTCCACCCTGGGGGAGTCAGGGGTCCCTGCCCCAAGCTAATATGCCTGCAGGCAATCCCTTTTTGTTTGTTTGCCGTGTATCTTAGCGCAGTAATTTCCTCGGTCTGCCTTTCGGTTTTTATCATTTCTGCTTATGTATCTTCTTTACACATTCTGCTCAATTGTCTCCACATTCCCCTGAAACTTGGATAAAGTAGGTAAAAATCACTTTTGCCTCTACTCCTTACCCTGAAAATTTCCTTTAGATTGCCTGTTTTCCAATCCCATTACTCTCTATCATCTGGAAAAGGAGCTGAATTCCCTTCCATTGATCATTTTTTCATTTGTTTAATGTCATATTTTAATTTCTTCCTCTTTGAGGAGGAAATTGCTCAGTTTCTTTATACCTTTGCAACATTTCTCAGTTTTGCATTTATTTTAGTTATTACCACAGATAGCATGCTTAGAAAGATGCTATCTCTACGGAGTGGCCTTTGGTCTCCAACAACTAAGAAGAACAAACAATAACCTTTGTGTAATGCTTTCCAGTATGAAAATTGAGTCGCCAAGTCTGAGGACACAAGCAGAGAGGGCTTTAAGCCTCATAAAATAGTAACAGTAATAACAATATCTGACAAAGTGATAAATTTTCACATACACACACTATCCACCTGATGGCCCCCTCAACCTTTAACAACCATATAAGGTAAGCAGGGCAGGGCAGTTTCCAGCAATAATGAAAAGAATTACTTATTCTAGTGGTATGTGCTCACAGAGGTTTCTGTTTTTTGTTTTTGGCATTTTGCATGTGACCTGGTGTTTTTGGGGCCTGCCTTCTCCTTCAGAAGGAAGGATTGACTTGGCTCAACTTCTTACCTATGCCCTCAGAAAATTTATTCACTTTTTCCAAGGTTTCTGTCAGCTCCAGGAAGTTTATGTCTTCATAGCTTCTTTTGCCTCTAACTTCACGTCATTTCTCAACTCTTGTTCTTATTCTAACTTATACAGTTGTCTGCCCTTTAACTGACCCAGACATGGGTGGAACTCAGCCCTCTTCTTTAATTTACAAACACACGCACACCCAATGTGTGTAAATAAGGAAGGTTGTATTAAGGGCTTGGGAAGAAAGAGAAGTGGGTTTTTTACATGAAAAAATAATATAGAACTTCTATACTGGACATTAGATCTCCCTGTTCTAATCTTCCTACCCAGAGAGCAGGCCACCTGCTCTCACCTCTTTCCTCTCTCTTCCCCGTGCTACATTCTCATTTCATCCCCCAAATTCTATGGGAGAATCAACTACCATGTTTTCACCAGGTCTCAAGTTCCTGCTCTCAAATTCTCATCTTTTGCCCCAAGCAAAGTTTTTTCCCAAAACAAAAACAAGAGGAAATCTGGAGATAACCATGAAGACCATCTTTTTGAATTACCAATATAAACAAGAGGCTCAAAAGCTTTCTGTGACTTCCTGGGACTAGAGACTTGATATCACTTTCAATCCTCTGCCAATGGAAAGACAAAAAGCCTCAGAGACATAACTTTCCAACAAAACTCCCGGTGCCTGGCTTTGGGCCTATTTTAAGATGCAATCAATTGTGTGTCAAACATTTTGGGGAGAGAGCATGACATTCTCCACCCAGCTCCATGAGGTGTTTATGAAATAAAATTGTGATGTGTGACCTACTTGATACTTGTCTCATGTTGGCACAGGATTGGGGGTGTTGCCTCAGGGAGTGTAAACACTAATGTTACTTTGCTTCCACTGTGTGTGATACTTACTGAGCAATACAAATAAAATTAGTTTCTGTTTCAGTAAAAACCCAACTTAAAGACCTTCTCTGTTTTTCTCTTTCCCTTTTGTATTGTGTTTATATACTACTCATTCCTTTTATTATAATGCGATTTGGTCTTGTTTTCCATCAATCAATATTTTCCAACAGTAATTTAAAAAAAAAATACTTTTTTTCAAATGGTAAATACTCACTAAGAGTTCTACCCCTGTATTGTATTTCTTTAGCCTGGACCGAGCCTCAGGTTGAATTTTCTGAGTAAATGCAATACACATGAAAGCACTCCACATAATCAGTACCTGGGGATCCACACACCATCTCATCACAACCTCTTGTGCCATCTCCAGATACATGTCCCCATGTCCAGATACATGAGGAAGTCCAGGAGGGGTAGGACTTGAAACTAAAGAGGAGATCCCAAAGCTGGCACTGAGAGAAATGTATCTAGTCCTGAAACCATGCAACTCAGATTGGGACTTGAATCCATGGTCTTTTAACTGAGATCACACCTGGTCCCAAGACTTAATGAAGCTTAGGCTCTTGACATCTCATCGCAGAAAGAATTCTGTGAGAAAAATTGACAGGTAAGTGGATTTATTTAAAAAGAAACACACTTCACGGATAGAGTGTGGATTATCTCAGAAGGTGAGAGAGGCATCAGGGTAGGGAGTTGTCAGTTTTTATTCTTGTTGCTGTTCAGTTCCTAAGTCTTGTCCAATTCTCTGTGACCCCATGGACTGCAGCACACAAGGCTTCCCCGTCCTTCACTATATCCCAGAATTTGCTCAAATTCATGTCCATGGAGTCAGTGATGCTACCTAACCATCTCATCCTCTGCCGCCTTCTCCTTTTGCCTTCAGTCTTTCCCAGCATCAGAGTCTTTTCCAGTGAATCGGCTCTTCGCATCAGGTAACCAAACTATTGGAGCTTCAGCTTCAGCATGAGTCCTTCCAAGGGATATTCAGGGTTGATTTCCTTTAGGATTGACTGGTTTGATCTCCTTGCAGTCCAAGGGACCCTCAAGAGTCTTCTCCAGCATCAAAATTTGAAAGCATCGATTCTTTAGTGCTCAGCCTTCTTTACGGTCCAATTCTCACACCCATACATGACTACTGGAAAAATCATAGCTTTGACTAGACAGACCTTTGCTGGCAAAGTGATATCTCTGCTTTTTAGTATGCTGTCTAGGTTTGTCATATCTTTTCTTCCAAGGAGCAAGTGTCTTTTAATTTCATGGCTGCAGTCACAATCAGCAGTGATTTTGGAGCCCAAGAAAATAAAATCCATCACTGCTTCCACTTTTTCCCCTTCCTATTTGCCATGAAGAGATGGAACTGGATGCCATGATCTTAGTTTTTTTGAATGCTGAGTTTTAAGCCAGCTTTTTCACTCTTCTCTTTCACCCTCATCAAGAAGGTCTTTAGTTTCTCTTCACTTTCTGCTATAAGGGTGGTGTCATCTGCATATCTGAGGTTGTTGATATTTCTCCCAGCAATCTTGATTCCAGCTTGTGATTCATTTAACCCAGGATTTCACATGATGTACTCTGCATATAAGTTAAATAAGGAGATTGACAATGTACAGACTTGTCATATTCCTTTGCCAATTTTGAACCAGTCAATTGTTCCAAGTGAGGTTCTAACTGTTGCTTCTTGACCCACATACAGGTTTCTCAGGAGACAGGTGAGGTGGTCTGGTATTCCCTTTTCTTTAAGAATTTTCCACAGTTTGTTGTGATCCATACAGTCAAATGCTTTATCATAATCAATGAATCAGAAGTAGATGTTTTTGTTTGTTTGTTTTTCATTTATTTTTATTAGTTGGAGGCTCATTATTTTACAATATTGTAGTGGTTTTTGCCATACATTGACATGAATCAGCCATGGATTTACATGTGTTCCCCATCCCGATCCCCCCTCCCACCTCCCTCCCCCTCCCATCCCTTTGGGTCTTCCCAGTGCACCAGCCCTGAGCACTTGCCTCATGCATCCAACCTGGGATGGTGATCTGTTTCACCCTTAATAGTATACTTGTTCCAATGCTATTCTCTCAGAACATCCCGCCCTCTAAAAAGATGGTAACGATAACCCTATATGCAAAACAGAAAAAGAGACACAGATATACAGATCAGAAGTAGATGTTTTCATAGGCGTGGGTAATTTCCTAGGCTAATGAGTAGCTGAAGCATTCCAGCTATTTGAGGGAAGGGATGGGGATTTCTAAGAACTGGGCCACTGGGGGAGGAGCCAAGATGGCGGAGCAATAGGACGGAGAGACCACTTTCTCTCCTACAAATTCATCGAAAGAACATTTGAATGCTGAGCAAATCTCACAAAACAACTTCTGATCGCTAGCAGAGGACATCAGGCCCCCAGAAAAGCAGCCCATTGTCTTCGAAGGGAGGTAGGACAAAATATAAACGATAATAAGGGAGTCAAAAGAGCTACGGATGGAGACCCGTCCCGGGAAGGGAGTCTTAATAGAGGAAGTTTCCAATCACCAGGAAACCCTCGCACTGGCGGGACTGGGGGAAGTTTTCGGCATTCTCACTGGGAGGAAAAATTAAACAAGGCCCACAGATTACGTGCCTAAAAGCAACTCCCAGCAGAAAAGTACCCCAGACGCCCATACCCTCCAGCAACAAGCGGGGCGGAATGGAGAGGAGCGGGCGGCATTGCTTAGGGTGAGGACTGGCCCGAAGGCCCTGAGAGCAATCGGAGGGAGCTTTTTTAAACTGTGGGATAGCAAGGGACAAAATTAACTGGCCCGAACACACTGCCGGTGGTTCGCAAAACAAAGGGACTGAGAATTTCCAGAGAAGAGCCGGCCCATCCCTGCTGGAGGTAGGAGGCAGGGGGGAGGGGAAAAGGGCAAACGCAGCCCCTGAGAAGCCACCCCCTCCCACACTGCAAACAGGCCTCCGGGTTCTAGCTAAAGACTTCCTGAGACCCGACTGGCGGTGCGTGCTGGGGCCGCGGAGGGAAAAAGTGCGCCGTACCGGGGAGAGTGCGCCCAAGACTCTGGCTGCCTGGGCCGCTCGCCGCGGAGGGAAAAGGTGCGCCGTACCCGGGGAGATTGCGCCCAAGCCTCTGGCTGCCTGGGCCGCTCGCCGCGGAGGGAAAAAGCGCGCCGTACCCGGGGAGAGAGTGCGCCCAAGCCTCTCGCTGCCTGAACCGTTCAGGCCGGGGAAGGCACAAAACGCAGGAGCAACCGAATCTGCGCTTTTGTGGAGTACCCGAAAACTGGAACCGCACTCAATGCAGGGCCCGCTCCATATAGAGCAGCCGGGAGCCTGAGCAGTGTAGACGGCGAAAACGCAGACACCCGTGAGCGGGGCAAACCCAGTGTGGCCGGAACACGGTGCGCGCTATCCACACAGAGCGGTATCTGTCTGCAGCGCCCCGCCCTCCCCGTAGCAGGACTGAACTGAACTAGAGAACCTAAATAAGAGATCACCTCCGCCCGCCTGTATCAGGGCGGAAATTAGACACCAAAGAGACAGCAAACAGAAGCCAAATAAACAAAGGGGACCACTTCAGGGAGGACCGGTGCAACAGATTAAAATCCCTGAAGGTAACACCGACTACACGGGAAGGGGCCTACAGATATCGAGAAGTGTAAGCTGGAAAGAGGAGCTATCTGAAATTGAACTGAACCGACGCTGACCGCAACAACTCCAGAGAAATTCCTAGATATATATGTACATATATTTTTTAATTTAAAAAAAATTTTTTTTTCTTTCCTTTGTTTTTAAATTTTTTATTTTTTCTCTTTTATTTTCTTTTAAAATTCCCTATTACTCCCCCATTACTCCTCAACTTTCATTTTCATATATTTTTATGATTTTTTTACTTAGGGAAAAAGAATTTTTTTTCTTTTTCTTCTTTTTCTCTCCTATTTCCTTTTAAAGTCCTCTAATACTCGTCTGTTATTCCTTAACTTTCATTTTCATTTCACTATAACCTTGCCAAAAAAAAAAAGAGAGAGAGAGAGAGAAACCCTATTTTTAAACCGAACTTCATATACAGTTCTAAATTATTTGTGTGTTTTTGTTTTTAAATATTGTATTTCAAAGAGTCTAACCTCTACACTAGATTTTCAATCTTTGTTTTTCAGTAGTATGTGATATAAATTTTGGTCATTTAAGAATCCAATATTCAGTTCCCATTTCTATTCAGGAGTGTGGTGATACTCTCCCACTTTTGACTCTCTGTTTTCTACCTCAGAACACCTCTATTTCCTCCAGTCCCCTTCTCTTCCCAATCCAACTCTGTGAATCTTTGTGGGTGTCTGGGCTACAGAGAACACTTTGGGAACAGATAACTGCGTAGATCTGTCTCTCTCCTCTTGAGTCCCCTTTTTCTCCTCCTGCTCACCTCTATCTCCTTCCTCCCTCTCCTATTCTTCATGTAACTCTGTGAACCTCTCTGGTTGTCTCTCACGGTGGAGAATCTTTTCACCATTAACCTAGAAGTTTTATTATCAGTGCTGTATAGTTGGAGAAGTCTTGAGACTATTGGAAGAATAAAACTGAAATCCAGAGGCAGGAGACTTGAGCCCAAATCCTGAGAAAACCAGAAAACTCCTGACTACACGGAACATTAAGGAATAAGAGACCATCCAAAAGCTTCCATACCTACACCAAAACCAACCACCACCCAAGAGCCAATAAGCTCCAGTACAAGACATACCACGCAAATTCTTTACCAACGCAGGAACAGAGACCTGAGTGTCAACATACAGGCTGTCCAAGTCACACCTAACACATAGACCCATCACAAAACTCATTACTGGACACTCCATTGCACTCCAGAGAGAAGAAATCCAATTCCACACACCAGAACGCTGACACAAGCTTCCCTAACCAGGAAACCTTGACAAACCAATCGTCCAACCCCACCCACTGGGTGAAACCTCCACAATAAAAAGGAACCACAGACCACAAGAATACAGAAAGGCCACTCCAGACACAGCAATCTAAACAAGATGAAAAGGCAGAGAAACACCCAACAGCTAAAGGAACATGAAAAAAGCCCACCAAGTCAAACAAAAGAGGAGGAACTAGGGAATCTACCTAAAAAAGAATTTAGAATAATGATAATAAAAATGATCCAAAATCTTGAAAACAAAATGGAGTTACAAATAAATAGCCTGGAGACAAAGATTGAGAAGATGCAAGAAATGTTTAACAAGGACCTAGAAGAAATTTTAAAAAAAGTCAATTAAAAATTAATAATAAAATAAATGAGATCAAAAACACTCTGGAGGGAAACATGAGTAGAATAACAAAGACAGAAGATAGGATAAGTGAGTTAGAAGATAAAATGGTGGAAATAAATGAAGCAGAGAGGAAAAAAGAATCAAAAGAAATGAGGACAACCTCAGGGACCTCTGGGACAATGTGAAGCGCCCCAACATTAGAATCATAGGAGTCCCAGAAGAAGAAGACAAAAAGAAAGGCCATGAGAAGATACTCGAGGAGATAATAGCTGAAAACTTCCCTAAAACGGGGAAGGAAATAGCCAACCAAGTCCAAGAAACCCAGAGAGTCCCAAACAGGATAAACCCAAGGCGAAACACCCCAAGACACATATTAATCAAATTAACAAAGATCAAACACAAAGAACAAATATTAAAAGCAGCAAGGGAGAAACAACAAATAACACACAAAGGGATTCCCATAAGGATAACAGCTGATCTATCAATAGAAACCCTTCAGGCCAGAAGGGAATGGCAGGACATACTTAAAGTAATGAAAGAGAATAACCTACAACCTAGATTACTGTACCCAGCAAGGATCTCATTCAGATATGAAGGAGAACTCAAAAGCTTTACAGACAAGCAAAAGATGAGAGAATTCAGCACCACCAAACCAGCTCTTCAACAAATACTAAAGGATCTTCTCTAGACAGGAAACACAGAAAGGTGGTATAACCGTGAACCCCAAACAACAAAATAAATGGCAACGGGACCATACCTATCAATAATTACCTTAAATGTAAATGGGTTGAATGTCCCAACCAAAAGACAAAGGCTGGCTGAATGGATACAAAAGCAAGACCCCTATATATGCTGTCTACAAGAGACCCACCTCAAAGCAAGGGACACATACAGACTAAAAGTGAAGGGCTGGAAAAAAATATTCCACGTAAACGGAGACCAAAAGAAAGCAGGAGTCGCAATACTCATATCAGATAAAATAGACTTTCAAATAAAGGCTGTGAAAAGAGACAAAGATGGACACTACATAATGATCAAAGGATCAATCCAAGAAGAAGATATAACAATTATAAATATATATGCACCCAACATAGGAGCACCACAATATGTAAGGCAAACGCTAACGAGTATGAAAGAGGAAATTGATAGTAACACAATAATAGTAGGAGACTTTAATACCCCACTCACAACTATGGATAGATCAACTAAACAGAAAATGAACAAAGAAACCCAAACTTTAACGGACACAATGGATCAGCTAGACCTAATAGACATCTATAGGATGTTTCACCCCAAAACAATCAACTTCACCTTTTTCTCAAGTGCACACGGAACCTTCTCCAGAATAGATCACATCCTCGGCCATAAATCTAGTCTTGGTAAATTCAAAAAAACTGAAATCATTCCAGTCATCTTTTCTAACCACAGTGCAGTAAGATTAGATCTCAATTACAGGGAAAAAATGATTAAAAATTCAAACATATGGAGGCTAAACAACACGCTTCTGAATAACCAACAAATCATAGAAGAAATCAAAAAAGAAATCAAAATATGCATAGAAATGAATGAAAATGAAAACACAACAACCCAAAACCTATGGGACACTGTAAAAGCAGTGCTAAGGGGAAGATTCATAGCATTACAGGCCTACCTCAAGAAACAAGAAAAAAGTCAAATAAATAACCTAACTCTACACCTAGAAGCAACTAGAGGAGGAAGAAATGAAGAACCCCAGGGTTAGTAGAAGGAAAGAAATCTTAAAAATTAGGGCAGAAATAAATGCAAAAGAAACTAAAGAGATCATAGCAAAAATTAACAAAGCTAAAAGCTGGTTTTTTGAAAAAATAAACAAAAATGACAAACCATTAGCAAGACTCATTAAGAAACAAAGGGAGAAGAACCAAATTAACAAAATTAGAAATGAAAATGGAGAGATCACAACAGACAACACTGAAATACAAAGGATCATAAGAGACTACTACCAGCAGCTCTATGCCAATAAAATGGACAACTTGGAAGAAATGGACAAGTTCTTAGAGAAGTATAACTTTCCAAAACTGAACCAGGAAGAAATAGAAGATCTTAACAAAACGATCACAAGCAAGGAAATCGAAAATGTAATCAGAAATCTTCCAGCAAACAAAAGCCCAGGACCAGATGGCTTCACAGCTGAATTCTACCAAAAATTTAGAGAAGAGCTAACACCTATCTTACTCAAACTCTTCCAGAAAATTGCAGAAGAAGGTAAACTTCCAAACTCATTCTATGAGGCCACCATCACCCTAATTCCACAACCAGACAAAGATGCCACAAAAAAAGAAAACTACAGGCCAATATCACTGATGAACATAGATGCAAAAATCCTTAACAAAATTCTAGCAAACAGAATCCAACAACATATTAAAAAAATCATTCATCATGACCAAGTGGGCTTTATCCCAGGAATGCAAGGATTCTTTAATATCCGCAAGTCAATCAATGTAATACACCACATTAACAAATTGAAAGGTAAAATCCATATGATTATCTCAATAGATGCAGAAAAAGCCTTTGACAAAATTCAACATCCATTTATGATTAAAACTCTCCAGAAAGCAGGCATAGAAGGAACATACCTCAACATAATAAAAGCTATATATGACAAACCCACAGCAAGCGTCACCCTCAGTGGTGAAAAATTGAAAGCATTTCTCCTGAAATCAGGAACAAGACAAGGGTGCCCACTCTCACCACTACTATTCAACATAGTTTTGGAAGTGTTGGCCACAGCAATCAGGGCAGAAAAAGAAGTAAAAGGAATCCAGATAGGAAAAGAAGAAGTGAAACTCTGTTTGCAGATGACATGATCCTCTACATAGCCCTAAAGACTCTACCAGAAAATTACTAGAGCTAATCAATGAATACAGTAAAGTTGCAGGATATAAAATTAACACACAGAAATCCCTTGCATTCCTATACACTAACAATGAGAAAACAGAAAGAGAAATTAAGGAAACAATACCATTCACCATTGCAACAAAAAGAATAAAATACTTAGGAGTATATCTACCTAAAGAAACAAAAGACCTATACATAGAAAACTATAAAACACTGATGAAAGAAATCAAAGAGGACACAAACAGATGGAGAAATATACCGTGTTCATAGATTGGAAGAATCAATATTGTCAAAATGGCTATACTACCCAAAGCAATCTATAGATTCAGTGCAATCCCTATCAAACTACCAACGGTATTTTTCACAGAACTAGAACAAATAATTTCACAATTTGTATGGAAATACAAAAAAACCTCGAATAGCCAAAGTAATCCTGAGAAAGAAGAATGGAACTGGAGGAATCAATCTGCCTGACTTCAGACTCTACTACAAAGCCACAGTCATCAAGACAGTATGGTACTGGCACAAAGACAGAAATACAGACCAATGGAACAGAATAGAAAGCCCAGAGATAAATCCACGAACCTATGTTCACCTTATCTTCGACAAAGGAGGCAAGGATATACAATGGAAAAAAAGATTACCTCTTTAACAAGTGGTGCTGGGAAAACTGGTCAACCCCTTGTAAAAGAATGAAAGTAGAACACTTTCTAACACCATACACAAAAATAAACTCAAAATGGATTAAAGATCTAAATGTAAGACCAGAAACTATAAAACTCCTAGAGGAGAACATAGGCAAAACACTCTCCGACATAAATCACAGCAGGATCCTCTATGACCCACATCCCAGAAGTTTAGAAATAAAAGCAAAAATAAACAAATGGGACCTAATGAAACTTAAAAGCTTTTGCACAACAAAGGAAACTATAAGCAAGGTGAAAAGACAGCCCTCAGATTGGGAGAAAATAATAGCAAATGAAGCAACAGACAAAGGATTAATCTCAAAAATATACAAGCAACTCCTCCAGCTCAACTCCAGAAAAATAAGTGACCCAATCAAAAAATGGGCCAAAGAACTAAACAGACATTTCTCCAAGGAAGGCATACAGATGGCTAACAAACACATGAAAAGATGCTCAACATCACTCATTATCAGAGAAATGCAAATCAAAACCACAATGAGGTACCATTACACGCCAGTCAGGATGGCTGCTATCCAAAAGTCTACAAGCAATAAATGCTGGAGAGGGTGTGGAGAAAAGGCAACCCTCTCACACTGTTGGTGGGAATGCAAATTAGTACAGCCACTATGGAAAACAGTGTGGAGATTTCTTAAAAAGCTGGAAATAGAACTGCCATATGACCCAGCAATCCCACTTCTGGGCATACACACCAAGGAAACCAGATCTGAAAGAGACACGTGCACCCCAATGTTCATCGCAGCACTGTTTATAATAGCCAGGACATGGAAGCAATCCAGATGCCCATCAGCAGACGAATGGATGAGGAAGCTGTGGTAGATATCCACCATGGAATATTACTCAGCCATTAAAAAGAATTCATTTGAATCAGTTCTAATGAGATGGATGAAACTGGAGCCCATTATACAGAGTGAAGTAAGCCAGAAAGATAAAGACCATTACAGTATACTAACACATATATATGGAATTTAGAAAGATGGTAACGATAACCCTATACGCAAAACAGAAAAAGAGACTCAGATGTATAGAACAGACTTGTGGACTCTGTGGGAGAAGGCGAGGGTGGGATGTTTCAAGAGAACAGCATCGAAACATGTATAGTATCTAAGGTGAAACAGATCACCAGCCCAGGATGGGTGCATGAGACAAGTGCTCGGGCCTGGTGCACTGGGAAGACCCAGAGGGATCGGGTGGAGAGGGAGATGGGAGGGGGGACCGGGATGGGGAATACATGTAAATCCATGGCTAATTCATTTCAATGTATGACAAAAACTACTGTAATGATGTAAAGTAATTAGCCTCCAACTAATAAAAATAAATGGAAAAAAAAAAAAAGAACTGGGCCACTGTCCACGTTTTGACCTTTGTGGTCAAACTTTGAGCTGTCACAGCACTGGTGACTGTGTCATTTAGCTTGTTGATGTGTTAAAATGAGTGTATACTGAGGCTCAAGTTCTAGTGGGAGTCAACTCATCAGCCACCTTGGACCTATTTGGTTCTAATCAGTTTGTGTCACGTCCTTGGCCCAGGGCATTCCTTTAAAGGTTGTGCCCTGTCCCCTTCCCTCCTGTTTCAGAAGGACTGGGAAACTGGGCAGGTTACTAAGAAGATAAAGTCATCACCGTCATTTGACATTTTGTGAACAACCACTATGTACTGGGCATTGTTTTGAAGGCTGGAGAAAACAGCAATGACAAAATTAAACATAGTTCCTACCCTTATAGAGTTTATAATCTAGTGATGAAGACAGATCATAATTAAATAATCCCAGAAATGATTATTACTAATAACGATACATGCTGTGAGGAAAAGGTACAGAGGGATTTAAGGATGCACAATAGTGAGCCCTCACTGAGTCTGGGAAGTCAAAAGCATGACTGAAGAAGTGGCATTTAGGCTGAGATCTGAAGGATGAGTTGGCTATGTGAAAGATAAGTGACAGAGAGAAAAGATCTCAAAGAGGAAGGAAATCAACACACACTGAGTAGTCTTGCAGTCAGTAAGTATTTATTAAGCACCCACTATATAACTGGCATTTGGAATACACTAGTGAACAAAAAGGCAAAGTTCCCTGCCCTTACGGAGCTTACATTTTTGTAGAATGTGAAAGCGGAGAGCACACAGGTGAACACTAGGCAATGCTAATCACCTCGGTGTGACTAAATGTAAACAGGAGAGTTTGGAAATTAGGTTGCAGATTACAAAATCTTTCATCACATGGTGGAGCATGAGATCACAAGGGCCCTGCCTCCCTGAATTCTGTAAAGGCAAGGGCAGCATCTCACTCATCTTTGTAAGTCTAGCATATAATACAGTGCCTGACTGCTGGCAGCTGCTCAGCACATGAGTCAACGAATGACTGTACACAGGCCGGTGAACAATGAGAAATACATTTTAGAAAGATAATCTTTGGTATAAGGGAGATAAATTAGGAGCTCAGGGTTAATGTATATACACTACCATAGTATATCCAATATAGATAAACACACACACAACATAGATAAACAACAAGGACCTATTATACAGCACAGGGAACTATATACAATGTTTTGCAATAACCTATAATGGAAAAAATTGAAAAGAATGTATATATTCTTTTTCAGATCTCTTTGCCATACACCTGAAGCTAACGCACATTGCAAATTAACTGATTTCAATTTTTAAAAAGAGATTGAAAAAAAATGATAATCCTCAGTGTAATACACAAGATGGGATTGAGCCAAGACCAGTTAGAAGGAATTGCAATTAGACAACTGCAAAGATAAAAGATCAGTAGTTGCCATATGTGTTTGCCTGTTTATTTATAAATGGTATCCATCAGTACCACAACACTGATACTGTATAGTCATTAATAAAACACAAATAAAATAGGAATTTTATTATTTTCTTCCTCTCCTTCAGTGGAGTTTGTCCTGGAGACTAGTGCTCTGGATGATGAGGATTGCACACAAATAGAGACAAGGGAGTTGGAGAAGGGTGTGTTTGAGGACAAGGAGGGGTCTGCTTTCCACGCAGCCCACGAGCTGGACAGTAACTAATGAGAAAGATCATGTGTGGATAGACAATGGCACTGAATTGTTGCTCCAACAAATTCTACTATCTGACCCACATGAAAGAATTTGGTCAGACACATCTCTTCCAAGATTAGTTGGTATTTGGCAGGATAACCTGGGAGTGAGTTAAGAAGAGAAAAGGAGAGTTGTCTAAAAGAAATGTTGTTGACAACAAAGCAAAACCAGGTGCCTGCCTTCTGCAGAGGGTGTTTACTGACCTGATCTACTGTGAGTGGAAATCTCACCTGGGGCCTCAAGCCATGAAATCAGTTTACAGTTTATCCCCTTGGGTCATGAAGCCAAAATAGAGAAGCCTCTAAAGAAGTGAAGTCGCTCAGTCGTGTCCGACTCTTTGTGACCCCATGGACTGTAGCCTACCAGACTCCTCCATCCATGGGATTTTCCATGCAAGAGTACTGGAGTGGGGTGCCACTTCCTTCTCCAGAGGATCTTCCCGACCCAGGGGTTGAACCCCAGTCTCCCGCATTGCAGGCGGACGCTTTACCCTCTGAGCCACGAGGGACGTATGACCAAAATAGAGAAGGGAGAGGCAATGGCCAGAAGGCCTGCCACACGGATGACTCACCCACTCATCTGCCCAGACTCACACTGTCCATCACCTACCCTGATGATGATGACCACCACCCACCATGTGCCAGGCATCGACCGAGAAAACTTACACTGAGTTAATGCTCACAGCAGCCTTGTGAAAGAGACATTTTGCTTTCCCTGTTCTCATGTGTATACAAGGAAAGTGAGAATTAGGCGCAATGACACTGTACCACCAGTACTTGTCCAAACTGAGATTAGAACCCAATTATGTCCGATTCTGTTCTTCCTGGGTAGTTCAGATGGTAAAGAATCTGTCTCCAATGCCAGAGACCTGGGTTCAATCCCTGGGTTGGGAAGATTCCCTGGGGGAGGGCATGGCAACCACTCCAGTACTCTTGCCTGGAGAATCCCCATGGACAAAGGAGCCCGGTGGGCTCCAGTCCATGGCGTTGCAAAGAGTTGGACATGACTGAGCAACCAAGTCCAGCACAGCACAGCAGGTCTGACTCCAACTGCATTGCTTTCCATTATACCTGGGAGCCACGGGCTCTGGACCTAAGCCCCTTTCTGGGCTCATCAATCCCCATGCCTGCCCTCTCAGGGGCTATTCTCTGCTGCACTAAATTTCATGCTTCTCCCTTGCACACCATCCTCTCCATCATGCTTCTCAACTTGTATGCTAATGCTATGAGTCCACAAACCACATTTTGAATAACAAGGACCTAGAAACTGACTACAAAGGCAGAATCTCATTTCTGGGCTCCCCACCCCCCCTGCCCCTGCCCCAGACCTACTGAATCAGAATCTTTTAACAAGATCCCCAGGGGATTTATACATGCATTATAATTTAAGGAGCACTGATCTCAACCCCAAATATCCTTTCCTTTGTTCTGCACCATACGACTCTTCACTCAATATCATTTGAGCATTTACTACATGCCAGGCACTGTTTAGAACTAAAGACACAAAATCAAATTAAATATGAGGCACAAATTTAAGATGATGATAATGTATTCATGAGAAAGATATATAATAAATAGTATTTTTTAAAGGGTGAGTACTATGAACAAGTAGTATCTTACATATCTAACTCTAAGCACCATCATAATATCAGATACTAAGAAAAGGCTCAATGATATTTCTGAAAGAAAATAAAAGAGGGAAGGTAAAAGACATAAAAGGAAGGGAAAATAATAGAAGGCATTGCACTAAACTGTAATTTCTAGGGAAATCTCTGGCGGTCCAGTGTTTAGGACTCTGTGCTTCCATTGCAGGGGGCACAGGTTCGATACCTGGTCAGGGAACTAAGATCCCACAAGTCGCGCTGTGCAGCCTAAAATACATAAATAAACTGCAATTTCTAAAATGACAGCTCGGACAAGACATACTCATCAATGACTTCCCCATGGGGTAGCTTCATTTGGATGTGTGGATATATCCCAATATTAAGATCACTGCAATCCCAAACCCACCAAACTCTCCTTCTCTGAAATTCGCCTACTGCTGCTGCTAAGTCACATCAGTTGTCCAACTCTGTGTGACCCCATAGACGGCAGCCCACCAGGCTCCCATCCCTGGGATTCTCCAGGCAAGAATACTGGAGTGGGCTGCCATTTCCTTCTCCAGTGCATGAAAGTGAAGTCGCTCAGTCGTGTCTGACTCTTCGTGACCCCATGGACGGCAGCCTACCAGGCTCCTCTATCCATGGGATTTTCCAGGCAAGAGTACTGGAGCGGGGTGCCATTGCCTTCTCCCAAATTAGCCTAGAAATCTGGATTTATCCTTAATGCTTTCTTCTCCTTTAATCTTATAAAGCTCTTAAAATTGCTATTATTCTGTTCATTCATAAATGAGCTATTCAGTGTCCAATGTATACTCTGAGCAGGAGTTCAGGGGATGAAAAGATCATATCTAGCTGAAGTGTTTGCAGAAGTTCTCATGAGTCAGGGGGTCAGAGTGTGTGGTCAGACAGAGATCTAAATCTTGGCGCAACCACTTGCTAGTTTTGATCCTGGGGCAGGTCCCTACTCTCTTTACACCACTGTCTGTAAAAGAGGATAATGATATTACCTCACAGACCTGGAGGAGGAATCAATAAGACATACACCACTGCTATTATTATGATTGTGTGGAGCAGGGTGGGATATGAACATTCAGTCAACAACATAACTTACAAAGAGAGAAGAGGAAAGAGTGGAGACCTCTTGAGGGACGGGTGAATCATCTGCTTGGCCTGAAATCCAGGGTATAGAAGAAGCAGAGGAAAAAAGGCTAGAAGCACTGCTTGGGGTTCCATCAATGGAGCACTTCAATACCAACTCAAAAGATCTGTGGTGAATTCAGATAATAACAAAAAATACCGGAAGTTTCTAGAATAGGGGAGATTAGGATCAAAATTTGCTCTGCCTTGATGTGTGGGAGGAGAATGGCAAAGATGGAGAGGGAGGAACCTTTACCTAGAAACAAGGTCATCAAGAGGAGACCCTGGCTTGCAGGAAGACAAGTGTCAACTCACTGAGATGAAGTTGGCAGTATATCCACACAGAAACATCTAGAGGCAGATGGACAAGCTGGTGTTGAGTTCAGGAAATGTTTGGGCTGGAGGGAGGAACTTGGAAGACATCACTGAATAATAAATACTTTTGAAAATAATAGTTAAAACCAGCAACATGGGTAAATGCCTTGAGGGAGTTCAGGCTGGGGAGGAGGGCTCCTTAGAAAATCTACCCTGGGGGAAGGCAGGAAATAAGAGGAGTCAGAGAAGCCAAGAGAACTGGGATTTGCAGAATCCTGGAATTAAAAGAAAGGCTTCAAGAGCTATCCTTAGTTGTCCAGGGGCTAAGACTCTGTATTCCCAATGCAGGGAGCCCAGGTTCAATCCCTTGTCAGGAAACTAGATCCCACATGCTGCATCTAAGACCCAGTGCAGCCAAATAAATAAATATTTTTTTTTTAAAGCACATGCTTTATGTATTTAAAAAAGAAGAAAAGCATCAAGCCCTGCATATAAGGACTGAGAAAAGGATTTCGTGGCGAAGACAGGCACAAGGACATTCAGAAAGACAGCTCACCAACTAGGGCATCCTTGGTAGTCTCTGCAGCCTATTGTAATGTGAGGCTGCTAGAAAAACTTGATGAATATTGGCCACTTGAAGAAGCTGCTGCACCTCGGGCTGAACGCATTCAGCAAAGGAGGCTGCGTCCATTGCCAGGGTCCACTTCCTGTAAGCCTTCTTAGCCGAGCCCGGAAAGGAGACTGGTTACTCTGACTTGAAGTGGTGGTAGGAGGGCTTTACCCCCCCAAAGAGTTGTTTCTTTAATCATATTCTCTAAGACTTTGAGGATTCAGTTAACCCCCTGCTTGCCTTCGGACCGTCTAAGTCAGAAAGAAATTATCTCCCTTTTAAGAAGTTTCAAAGGTAATTCCTCAACAACTTTTGGTGGTCTGTTACAGTCTCTGAAAACTCTTACCAAGATCGACTAGAAAATAGGCCTTTGTGACCCAGAGTTTCCAAAAAGCTCACTTGACAAATTGAGTAATGAGTCAACTGATAGGAAAAATAAAGTCAGAGATTGACCAGTTTCTGGAAACATGGGGTGTGGGGTCACTGGAGGCTGAGGCAGGGGGTTATAAAGGGGATACAGAGGCCAGCATCCTGGAGAGTGCACTCTAGGGCTCTGACTCGGGGAACTGAGAGGCTCTGTCATGCACAAGAGCATCAGAAGCATGAGTACAAAGGAGGAACTGTGTGTGCCCCGAGAATAAACTCGAATGAACTTATTCACAAGGAATGATTGTCACTGAGGTCCTGCCATTAAAGCTGTTCCATTTCTTGGTGTTTAGGACTGATAATCTTTGAGAGGAGATAATAGTGCTCAAAGACAAAAGACGTCAACTTTACATCAAGTAGGGATGCTCGACAGAGAAAGACAAAGCGGGTGGGGGGACAAAGAGGTGCCATGCAGAAAGACGTAGATTAAAAAATATATGCTCGGTGGGCTTCCCTCGTGGCTCAGTGGTAAAGGATCTCCCTGCCAATGCAGAAGATACGGGTTTGATCCCTGGTCTGTGAAGATCCCACATGCCACGGGGCAACAAGGCTCATGCAGCAAAACTACTGAGCCCGCATGCCCTAGAACCGTGCTCCACAAAAGAAGCCACCACAGTGAGAAGCTCACACACCGCAACCAGTGAAAAGCCCTCACACAGCAACGAAGATCCAGCATAGCCAAAAATAAATAAATAAAATGAATTAAATATATATATATATGCTCAATGTAAGTAAAGAGATAGAGCTCATAGTTAAGTTATGAGAAATAGTATTTTATCAGATTAAAAAAATAAATTTAGTCATTCAAACATTTATTGAGCAGCTCCTAGGTGCCAGGCACTAGGCCGGGCAACAGGGCAGACAACACATCCCTCTGAGAAGTGTACAGCCTGCTGAGGGAGACAAGGGAGAGCAAACCACCATGAAACAGCAGAAAAGATGCTAATAGAGGCGGGAACATGGTGCTAACAGAGGCAGGGAGACTTCACCAAGAGGGAAAGAGAAACTTACAAGAGCAGCATAGAGGCACTGTCGCACTTCTGAGGACTCTGGTTTGAGCTACATGTAGCAGCCCATCGCTCTTTGCAGACTGAATGTTCATGAATGAAAACAGTCTTTATTGAGTGATCTGAAACATCCCTGAAATTAGATACTTTGCTGAGACACAAACTTGAATGGTCTTCTAGGAGACCAGAGTGTACTTGCCAGCCATTTACTGGTGAATGGATCACACCCCACACCTGGCATTTGTGCCCCAGCACAGCTTACCTCTTTTCTCATTGGCATCTATGTGGTAATTCTCACACTGTGATTAACTTTTTTTCCTTTGCAGAGTCAGAGAAATATGGAGTTAATAAGGTACAGATGTAATGAAGTAAAAAGTTTATTCTAATGGCAAAATTTATTTAAGAAGCTTTAGAAATACCTTGGCACCATATTTATAGAACCATTAAGAGTCTAAAAAATACCCCTTACATTTTTCAGTTACACTTTACTGCTTTTTATAGTGGAAATTATATGTCATGGTGATATTCATGATTCTGGAGACTCATGAAGGTCATGGATGAACCCTTTGAGAATGTCAGGGGTCCACGTCTGTGAATAATGAATTATATTTTATTGGCACTCTACTGGATATAACATGCTCTCATTTTAAGTTGGAAAAATAAGATATATTCTCTTTTATATGATTTTCTTATAATCTGGAGAAGACTACTATTGTCCTTCCCTGTTTATGAAGGCTCAGTATGTATTACCAGAAGACAAAGAATAATATTTATCCACAAAATTTTAGCCTGACAAACCAACATAGATAACTAAATTCCCCCAACTGAATGCTTTTCCCTTAGTCTATTTCCTGTAACTTAATAACCACTGAAACTTCAATCTGGCCCCCTCCCCAGAATACCTCAAACTTAACATGACAACACACAACCTCAATCTGCTTCCACTTGTCACCTTGTTTTGGCTATTAGGATCACATGTACTTGATTGCTGAAGCTGGAAAATTTAGAACTGGCCAGACACTTCTCTCAATATCTAATCAGTTACCAAGTAAATTGATTTGACCTCTTAAATGACTCTCAAAAGCAGCTGGGCCTCTCCAGGCCCATGGCACTGCCCTAGCTCAGACCCAAATCCTCTGGCATCACAATATCCTGACACAGTGCCTCTAACCTGTCCTTCCTCTATCCCCCAAGTTGACAGAGAGTAATTTTTCTTAAAATGCAAATTTTGCATTCATTAGTTGCCACTGAAGATAAAAATATGGTCCCATCAATAACTGGTTCCTGGCCAGTGAGTCTGATGCCCATGGGTCTACACATAACACTTTGAGAACAGCATTGACTGGGAGCTGCTTATCTTTCTAATTATGCTGTGTTCTTTCATACCTCCATGCATTTTTGTATTTATCCAATTCTTGTGCTGCACGGCCTTTTCACTCCTGTACTCTTAGCGAATTTCTACCACACCTTCTAGATTCAGTTCAAATGCCACTGCTTCAGGAGAGCCACGTGCAAACCTCCCAGTGGCTCCCCTATCTGGGCTCCTGCGGCCCTTAAAACATGCTACTAAGGCACGCGTCACAGTTTACAGCAAGAATGTGGTAACAAAGTTATCTTCTCCAGTGGTCCACAAGCTCTTGTCTTTGAACCCTAGTATTTAGCACAATGCTGGGCTCTGGCCACACAGTCAGTGTTCACTGAACAAAAGGACCTGCGATTGAAATTGGGGGTTACATGGTAAAATGAGAGAAGCCTGTTATCAAAGGGCAAAAACTACATTTTTTGTTACCTCTAAACTGAATCAAGGTGCCAGGAAAGTTAAAATAAGGATAGGGTACTTTTAGACCTCAAGTGACTTTTAAATTACTCCTCTGTCCTTAGCTAAAGACTAACGCTAACCAGAGTCCTGTGCAGCCTAAGTCAGAATATTTCACACCTGGACACTAGATCCAACAAATGCTCAATGACCATGGAAGAAATACTTAAAAAGAAGGTATTGGCTTTAAAAATACAAATGGGAAGAAAATGCCCAGTAAAACCACGTGCTTTTTTTTTTCCCCCTGTTTGGCATTTCAGAGCACGGTATCAGACACAGGGCGTCATACTGTACACAATGTCCAATATCTGTGGTGGCAGTTTCCACAGACAAGCTACTGTGATGCTTTTGTTTGTTCACTCATTCATTCACTCACAGAAACTGCTGAGCAGCTACTGAGGGCCAGTCACCGTGGCAAAAGCAAAGGAAAGAACAGGTCCCTGAGATCCAGGATTTCTACAGGACAGATGGATTACTACAAATGGCCCTGGGCTTGTATCATTAAGCAGTTACTATTTAAATCCTGCCCGGTTCCAAAAATGTTCTCAAGTTCGCCTTGTACTTAACAGGTCACAAGTTACCTTGGGTAACCTCAAGAAGGCTGCTAAGCATTCTAATGCAGCCAGTCTGTATCGCAAGGCAATAACCTGTCTCGGGACACATCTACATTCAAAATGCAGCGTTTAGCGTAAGTTCACTACTGCTCTGATCTCCCAATGGGTAGAGATTTGCTGAAAGACGGTTTTCTAAGAAGGAAAAGATCTGGATGAAGGCAGATGATGAGTGAAGCTGAGTTCGAGCTTCAACTAAAACTCTTGCCGTGTTAGGGCACGGAAGAATTCTCTGGATACCCTCACCATGGAGAGTGGTGGAAAGAAACGCTTCCAGGGCAAACCCAGTCAGGGAAAGACGTAAGTCCACTGCATTTAGCACCATACTGGGGCCCAGACTTCGGCCTTCTTCAAGGTAAATACTAGGGGAGCTCAAGCCTAATTCTTAACAAACTACATTATAAATGACGGGCCAATCTCCGATATAGCTGCTCCCCTTACCCTTAGGCTGCCCCAAGGTTCATTGCCGGGTTCCCACCCAGCCTCTGGACAGCGCCCTGCCCTTCTCGGAAACACCTACCCAACCCAGGAGGGGTCCCCACAACCCCCGAGCCCACCCCAGGAGAACCACCCACTGCAGCCCCGCCCCGCCAGGGCCCCACGTGTCGGGCCCCACCCCGGCGCTGGCGGCCCTTTAAACACCCCCACCCTTACACAGTACCCCACCCAACCCCGACCCGAACGGCAGCCGGAGAGGGACAAAACTCATGGCGTTCCGCCAGCTTCCTCCGCGGATCTCGTCCCGGACCACCCGGCCCGTGGGGCCTTCCACCCTGGGTCACAGCCCCTGGCGGCCCCAAGGCCGCGGCGGCCCGGCAGAGGAGTGTCGCTGCGGCCCAGCTGCGGGGCGGGGCCGGCGGGAGCGCAGGTCTCCGCCGCTGCCACGGCTGCCTCCGCCTGCTGCGAGGGCCGCCCGCTCGCCCGCCGCTGGGTGCGCTGCACGCGGGGGGCAGCCGCGGTGCAGAGGTTCATGCAGCGGCAGCGGCGGCGGCGGCGGCGGCGGCGGCGGCTGCTGCTGCTGCCGCCGCGGAGGCAGACAGACCGGGCGCCGCCGCCGCCGCCGCCGCCCTCCCCCGGCTCCATGCCGCCACCGCTGCCGCCTCCTCCTCTCCGGCGAGGGGCGGGGGGCTCCGGCCCGGGGTGGGCACCACTCCTCGCAGCGCCGCTCCCCACCCTGCCCTCCGCTCGGGCCCTGGAGCTGGCGGGGGCGCCCGCTGCCTTCTAGGAGCGCACGCTCTCCGCGCGCCCTGCGGGAGAGAGGGGGCGGGTGTGGGCGGGGGCGGGCGGGCGTCGGGGCAGCCGGGACCCCGCAAGGCGGCGAGAGGAGGGGGCTGCCTCCGAGGATGCCCGGCGGCGGCTCCCCGCTCTTAGGCGCGAGCTGAGCCGGACCCAGAGCGGGCGGCGAGTCGCCATGCCGGTGTGACGGGCGCCCCCGGCTGCCCGCGCGGTCCCCGGCGCTGCCCCACGCCGCGCCGCGCCGGCGCCGGGCGGCAGGATGGGCTGTATCCAAAGCATTACCTGCAAGGCGAGGATCCGGCGCGAGAACATCGTCGTGTACGATGTGTGCGCCACCATCGACCAGTGCCCCACGCGCATCGAAGAGACCTCGCCCATCGTCCTGCGCTACAAGACCCCCTACTTCAAAGCTTCGGCCCGCGTGGTCATGCCCCCCATCCCCCGCCACGAGACCTGGGTGGTGGGCTGGATCCAGGCGTGCAACCAGATGGAGTTCTTCAACACCTACAGCGACCTGGGCATGTAAGCGACCGGCCGCGCGGAGTAGGAGCGGGGTCCGTGGCCCTGGTCTCTTCTCACCCCTACCCTCCTCCCCAGCTCCTTCTTATTGCTGTCCCCATCCTTTTTATAAACCTTCCTCCCGCCTCCTTTTCCATCTCCCTCCTCCCTACGCTTTTGTTTCAGTGACAGGGCTGATGTGTGTAGGGAGGCTCCTCGCGAAGGCATTTTCTCGTGGTTTGCTTCTGATTCCCTATGAATGCTAGGAGCATGATGCGGGGCGGGAAGAACGCTCTGAGGAGGGTTCAAGAGACGGAGGTGGGGGTGGCTGGCTAGTGCCCTGGGAGTTTCGGGGCGCCGTCTGTGCTTTGCAGGGCTTCTGGGGAAGAGTTTGGGGGGACCTGTAGAGAGTAGTGGAGTGCCGGGGGCGCGTGGGCTGTACCGCGCGTGCTTTGGAGAAACCCGAGCCGGTTTAGAGGAAGGTCCCAGGCGTCCAGCCTGGACTTGGTCTGCCCTTGTTCCTTCGAGCCCTTGTCCCCCGAACCGGAAAGCCTGGAGGCGTTTCCATCCGGAGCCGCACACCCGACAGCCACCTCCCTGGCTCAGCGCCCTCCGGAAGAGTACCGGAGGTGGTGGGAGTGGGAAGGCACCGGGCGCGTCCCAGCGGAGCAGGCTGATGGCCTTGTGCGAGCAGCCTCTGATTGGCGCGGTGCGATACGTGTCGTTGCTCAGTGAAAGTGTGGGTCTCATGTCGGTCTAGGGTCTTTACTTACTCCAAAACTTTATTCTGCGGCGCTGGGAGGGATTCCCCAGCGCCCACCGCCGAATTCTGTCGGCGAGCTGGGAGCTCTCCAACTTCTTTCAGCAGCGCCGCTCGGCGCGCGCCGGGCTCCGCAGCTGCGGGGGAGACCCGGGACCGCGGCGACTCTTCTGCCGCCAGGGGCCGACAACCTGCCCCGGAACCGCAGGCTGCTGACAGTCGCGTCCAGGACTTTTTCATTAACTAAATTTTCATAACTCCCTGCCAGCCTCCTTTCAGAAGTACACTCTGCGCAGTTGGCAACTACAATGGCTGAAAGGTTTGGGGCCTGCATTTTGCAATGCAGGTTACAATGTAGGTCTAGAACACCCTAATTAGCTTGCAGCCCATAGGGAAACCCTCTTCTGAAAAGTCAGCCTCATTTCATTAGTAATCTAAAACTCCAGAGTTCCCAAGGTTCATCTTTTGAATATGGATATAAGTTGGGAGACTTTCCATTTTAAAAGGTCAAACTATCTTTTTAACAGCAGTTTGCAGGCTTTTAATTGCACTTTGAGAGCAGGTGAGTTAACACTAGTGGTAGGTGCTAAAAGGAATTTTGACAGGTTGCTTTGTTTCTCCCGGCTCCCACTCCCACCCTTTTCCCCACCCCACAGAGTCTGAACTTTCCTCTCTAATCATAAAAACTCAATGCTGGAGAAAGCTCCTTCCTAGGGAAGATGTGTGACAGCCCAGTTTGTTCTCTCTCTGCACCCAGAGTGTTCTTGTCTTTCTGGAAGGCAGCTGGATGTGAGAAATAGGGGAAATCTTATTTGGGGTGAATTCTGGTGGCTCAGACGGTGAAGAATCTGCCTGCAGTTCAAGAGATCCCAGTTCAGACCCTGGGTTGGGACGATCCACTGGAGAAGGAAATGGCTACCCACTCCAGTGTTCTTGCATGAAGAATCACATGGACAGAGGAGCCTGGTGGGCTACAGTCTCAAAGAGTTGGACAGGACTGAACAACTAACACACATGCCATTTAAAAACATACACACCCTCAAAAGAACTATCATATCTGAACATGTGTGTCTCGTAAAGATTTTTTTTTTTTTAAGAAACTCATTATCTCCAGCTAAATCAGAGAAAGCCCCAGATAGGCAAGGGCACCTTTGCGTTTGTTCTCTGGGCCTGGCCCTGACAGCAGTGTGCAGCCTTGGTTGGGGGCAGTAACTGCAGCCTAGGGCCACTCTGGGAAACACTAGGAGGGACTGAGCTGAAAGTCTTACTTTTCCCAAGACTTCGCAGCCAAGACTCTCTGTTGCCTCACATCTCCTGTAAATTAGTAATCTGAAAGTAAATAAATCATTCTTTCATAAAAGAGGATATATTCTACCTCAGGAGAAGCCAGGGTGAGGTATAAACAGACATGGTAGTTGAACTTCCTTGACTCTGTGAGAAGATGTGTCCACGTTGGCACCCACTTTAGGGTGTGAGTTGGTGTCTGCTCAGAGGGACACATTCTCCCTGACACTTCCTTGCTGAATTCCTGCCTTTGGGATTTGGAGGGGGAAAAAAGTTCTGCCTTTAAACTACCACTTTCAGTATTTTAAGATTCTTGGTTTTCATGTTGTTGTTGGCGGGGGACAAAAATAGTCCCCAAGAAATCGTAAAGCATATTATTTTAGATTTGTGTCCAGGGGCCCCCCTGTCTTTGTGGTTGCAATAATGGCTGTGTGTGTTTAAGGCCAGTTTGGAGCCTGGATTTGATTGAACGAATTTCCACGAAATGTTTCGGCCCTGAAAACTTGGCGAGTGTAAACTTTCTGATAGAAACCCATATTGCATGAAAGTCACTGCAACCTACTAGTTATTATGTCCATTTTAGCCAGTACCTTGAGTGGAGAAAACACTGCAGGCTGAATTTTCACCCTTGTGTAATGCTCTTGTTACATGAAGCATGGTATGATGAGAGACTATAGGTTATAAAACTGCCTTTTTCAACATTTAAAAGGGACTATGCCAGAGGAAACCTGCAACTTAAAATGCCAAGAAAACTTTTATCTATAGGTTTAAAGAAAAGATGAGCTTTCTTGGTTTAAATTTCTCCACATTTCCAAGAAAGAGAAGGCTTCTACAGGAGCATTTGAAATAGCTGATGGTCAGGATAGCCAGAGCTTAATTTGAACTTGAACTCAAGTGACTTGAAACTCCCTCTAGTGATTCTGTAGGAAGCAGACTATTAATGCTTGTGGCCCCTATTTCCTTCTCATTTGTCCCTGAGAAAGCCCTGCCAAGACTGCTGCAAAGCTTCATCCTACAGGGAGGAAGAACCACTGGATTTTCTCAATCAACCCATCAATAAACAAATGTTTATTTTACCAACTGCCTCTGATGTACCAGCGCCAGCCAAGAAAACAAAGGAATAAGCAGGCAGCTTCAGTGTTCCTCAGTGCAGG
Source organism: Odocoileus virginianus (assembly GCF_023699985.2). Lineage (NCBI taxonomy): Eukaryota > Metazoa > Chordata > Mammalia > Artiodactyla > Cervidae > Odocoileus > Odocoileus virginianus. Next base: position 23,740,950 of record NC_069678.1, on the reverse strand, counting down.
AGGTAAGGAGGGGCACAGGCAGCAAAGGTGCTCCCAAGCAGTGTAGGAGAAATGCCAGAGGAAGGGGCCAGGCCAGGTGTTCTAGATGTGTAAAGACTCAAGCCAGATGCAAGGGATGGGGGAGATTCAACAAGGCAAGGAGGAGGGGCTAGTTCTAAAGGGCAAAAACAGCAAATACATGGGGGTAGGAAAATACAAGGGTCACACATAGGCAGTAGAAGAAGTTTCAAGGCGAAGAACAGTGGGGGATAAAGTCAGAAAGGGTCTGTTGGGAAGGCCTGGAAGAGTAGGTCTAGAAACGGGAAGGTTGAGATCAGATCTTCTTAACCAAAAGAGTATGAGGAAGCGCTTCATACCTTTTCAGTGCCTCTTGGACATACAGGAGCTTTTCAGTAGAGACTTAAGGCCTTTATGATGGAACAGGTTTGTTGTTGTTGTTGTTGTTTTTCTAATTTATTGATATAGTTGACTTACAGTGTTGTGCCAATTTCTGCTGTACAGTGGAGTGATTCAGCCTATATATATATATATATATATATATGGGGTGGCTCAGCCCATAAAGAATCCACCAGCAATGCGGGAGACTGGGTTCAGTCCCTGGGTTGGGAAGATCCCCTGGAGGTGGGCATGGCAATCCACCCCTGTATTCTTGTCTAGAGAATCCCATGGACAGAGGAGACTAGTGGGCTACAGTCCATGGGGTCACAGAGAGTCAGACATGACTTGAGTGACTAAGCACAAGCACATATATATGTTTACACACTCACACACACAGATATACACATACATACATTCTTTTCTGTTTCGGTTTATCACAGGATATAGCACATTTCCTGTACAACACAGTAGGACCTTATTGTATTCTATGTGTGATAGTTTGCATCTGCTAATCTCAGACTCCCAATCCATCCCTCCCCCACCCCATGATGGAAGTTTTGAATGCTAGAGTACAATACCCAAGAATAAGGAATGGGGTTCATGTGCCGAAGATGCAGGCAAGTCTGAGGTCGGAGGAGACCTGGCAGTGGCTGAAGGCCTTTCCCACTCCCCTCTGAGCCTCGGTGTGGTGTCTTCTCGAGCTGTGAGGGTCAGCTCTGGTCAGCTTAGGGTTGATGGTGTAGGGTTTGGAGAACCTTGCCTGGGTGAAGCTTGCGGAGGTGAGAGCTCACTCCTCACCTTCAGGAGACAGCTCCTGCCTGTCTCTCTACTGCTCCCGCAGAGGGTCATTATCAAAGGTTTGACCATACCCACCCACCTCTGTTACCTTTTCGGTTTATTCCAAGCTGGTTTCTCTCAGTTCTAAATTCGCGCTTGCTCGGCTTGTCTGGGCTTTCCACATTGCCAGACCCAGCGGACACCTACCTTTTCATCAGTATTCCGCATCGTTGACAGCTTCCGGTTTCTTGAGTCACTTCCATCACTTCGCTCTCATGCTGCTTTCCTGGCCGTTCTTCTCTCTGACCTCAAGATGCAGCTCATTGGGACAGTTCTCATTCTGTACTGGATGGATAGTTATTTCATCCACCCCAATAGCACCAGATGGTCTCTGGGATACAGAGTCACCTGCAGTACCGGCGTATGTGTCCACACGCCGTTTCCACTTGGCTGGCTGAAAGAAATCTCAAGCTAAATGTATCCAAACCTGCACTCTTGATCCCCACTACAGCTCCCACCTAAAAGCTGCACCTCTGCCGTTCTTTCCCATCTTAGTAGCACCTTCAGTCCCTGGGTTGCCTCAGCTGAAAATCTGTTTGTCACTTTAGATATTTCCCCAGACATTCATTCCATTATCAAATCCTGCTGATCCCATCCCACAGATAACTCTAATCCAACCACCACTTTCTATGTCCCCCTCTTCCATTGTAGGACATGTCGTCATCCCCTATCACTTGCTCCCCTATCACTTCTGACCAAACTCACTACCTCTGTTCTTGCCCTCCACCCAGTCTATCCCCCATATGATAGTCAAGTGACATTTTAGATATATAAATGCTGTTGCTTTCTTGCTTAAACCCTTTAATGGCTTCCCGTTACAATCCCAAGATAAAATTTGAAAATCTCTGAATTTCTTTTCTTAAGCCCCTTCAACCTTTTCTCATTTCTTCAGAGGAATGAGCTTCATCCTGATTCAGAACTTTTCCATGTGCTGCTCTCTGTCTGAAATGCTGTACACACCTCCCCTTTTCTAGCAAATTCCTATTCCTCATTCAGGCCTCAGCCGATACCTGAGGGGCAACCCTGAGTTCATAGTTTATATTAGGGTTCTCCTGTCCTCTTGAGTAACACACTATTCTTTTAGTTGTTACAGTTAGTAAGCAGGTATTTATATGTTTACTTAACTTCTGATTTAGCTACAGGACTGTAAGTCCCATTAAAGCAGGTATTATATACATTTTATTTCTCTGTGACTAGTGCTTGGCCCATAACAGGTGTTAAACATTTGATCAAAATAAAGGAGCCATTTTTCTAACCTCAAATAGTCTGTGTCCCTTTCAACAAATCATGTCTCTCTGAAAAGTTAGCCTTTCGTGTAAAACCTGGTGCTAATCCCACAAATCTCTCTGACTCCCGACACTCCAGCAGTCCTTCGCACACGAGCAGTTGAACTCCCCTGTGCCTTTGTGTCATTTTGAGCTACATTGTCCCACGAGATTCCCTGCTCCTCAGCCCAGGGCTCGTGTCTGTCACGTCCTCTGTCTCCCTGTGGGGTTCTGAACGCCAGGACTGGGGCTCAGTAAACACAGGCCTGTCATGTTGCCTGCCGCAGAGTGGCATTCAGCGTCTGCCCAAGGAGACGGGACGTGGAAACCGTGTGGTAACACAATTCCGCCTGCATCATTAACTTGCGGCCTGAACTCCAGACTTCCGGAGGTGATGGTCCTAGCCAGCACTTAAACACCTGGCCTGGTAGAGTGACTGCCCCGAAAGCAAACACTGCCCTTGTCCAGGGCGGCCTGTGCAGCCTAGCTTTGAGTGTGGCCCTCGCCAGTCATCGAGATGCCTCCTTCAGGCATTTTGCTCTTGCGGACCAGCTCGCCTCATGCGTCCCAGGAGCCTGATGAGTGTGCAGGTGCGGTGTCCCGCCAGGCTCACTGCTCCTCAGCGGCTGGCTGCCATGTCCTCAGTCTCCCTGTGGAGACCAGAACCAACACCCATCTCCCATCCCGTGACACCCTCAGGCAGGGGCCTCATTATCTGGAAGTAGTGAAGGCTGGTCCTCACCAGAAACGATGGGGACCCCTGTCCCAGAGCATCAGATGGGAAAGCAGATCCAATTCCCTTATTAAAGTCCTGAGTGCCCTTGAAGGGGAGGCGGCCTAACCCTTTGCCTCTAATCTTCTCCATCTCGGCAAAAGAGGAGCAGCAGCAGATTAGCTGGTCTTATCAGGAAGCATTAATCTCACTGGAGATACAGCACAACTCTGGAGTTGGAGGGGGTTGGAGGAACAGGCGAGGAAACATGATTCAGAAAAAGAAGGGGAGCAATACGTGGGAGTTGAAAACAAAATGTGGCTCGCGTAACATGGGATGATAAAACACAGCTGCCCTGCATGGAGAAAGCAGGATGGGTGAGCTGGGAGGTGTGGGCCTGCAGGGTGCCAGTGACCTTCCACACGACAGCAGCCGCAGGTGCTGTGTGCGGGGTCAGGTCTGCAGATGCTTCATGTTACAGGTTAAAGAAGGCTGCCAGTTGAGTCAGGAAATGCAGAACCTAGTGTAAGATGCAAGATCCCAAACATCCCCTTCCCTCTGATTTGTGGAGTGCTCTGATCTTGTCTCACCCTCCCTATTATGACCCTGGGAGCTAGATGCTCTGATTATATCTCTGAGAAAACTAAGGCTCAGGGGGTCAGAGGACTTGCCTGAGACCATGCATCTAGTCGGTGGCTGAGCTGAATCTTTGTGAGAGCGTGGGGGCCAGGAGGGTGGAGTACCAGGTCCATCCATTGCTGAGCTCATTCCCTGGGAGCAGGGGGACCTCACCTCTCGGGGACCCCAAGCTGGCTGGGACTGCAGTGTTTAGTCCTGTGCTGTCTCCTCCAGGATCTTCCCTGGTGCTCACATGTCCACCCAGATGGGCAGCTCTGGACCACAGCAGTCACACAGACCCCTCAGTTATTGGACTTGTGGGCCCATTCATCCCTCAAACTCTCCAGACAACTGCTGTTTGGACAGATGATTAGGAGGAAAAAGAGGACCCCCTTCTGATGGTGGGAAGGACCCCTGGCTCTACCCTCAGCCCTCGGACATTCCGCTGGCTCCTAGGAATTCTTATACTATTATTGCAAGGCTCACTCAGGCCACTGTGTTAGCTGTGTGGACCCTGCTCCCTCCGCAGCTCTGACACAAGTCGGTTGGAACCGTCCACTGTGCCGGTTAAGGGTATACCAGCTATCTCTCCAGCACAGGGACTTGAGTCAGAAGACCTTGGATTTGATTCCCAGCCACATGACCTCTGGCAGATTCCTTAACAGTCTAATGTCTAGTTTGCATTCATGTAAATAGGCAGCAAACAGTCCTGTCCTGTCTGCTTGGCTGGGGGTCAGGAATCAAGTGAGATGAAAACTGTGAAAGTGCTCTCCAAACTAGCGTATTGTGCACATGTGTGGTTTTTGTTTTTGTTTTTTATAGAGCATGACTGTTATTGGGCTTCCCCGGTGGCTTAGCAGTAAAGAGATCAGAAAGATCCCCTGGAGAAGGAAATGGCAACCCACTCCAGTACTCTTGCCTGGAGAATCCCATGGATGGAGGAGCCTGGTGGGCTGCAGTCCATGGGTTCGCAAAGAGTCAGACATGACAGAGCGACTAAACAGCAACTTGGCTGTTGTTACTAGAGGGTGACTCTGGATCAGCCTCAAGGAATAGGGAGGTTGTGGCTTCCCGGGCAGAGAGAAGCATTCACACTCTGGGGAAGGGTCCCTCATGCATCAGCCATGCTGATCAGAGGGGAGTCAGAGTTCCCTCTGAGTCAGAGGGGAGGAAAAAGGCTCACTTTATACTTCAGAGCCCCGGCTGTTTTCATTCATACTCAGAGGACGGGGGTAGCTACTACCTGTTGTCCCACCCAGAGGTTGCCGTCCCAGATCTGCTCTGAGCTGTGGACTGGGCCGCAGCCAGGACCCTGCCGCTCCCCAGCCTTGGCGCCATGGCTGCGTCTCAGCCAGGTCCTCCTGGGGACTGCCTGCCCTGCCCGCAGACCCCCTGGTGTGAGTGTCAGTTAGGCCCCAGATGAGGAGTCAGGGACTTGGGGCTGGAGTGATGCTGTGCTGACCCTTTTCAGGAAGCTCTGGAGTTTCCAGCCTGGGTGGACAATGAGACCCACACCTGAAATAATTTGTGTCCAAAACTGTTTCTAATACATTCTTCCTGATACATCTTTAGTAAATCTTTAACATATACTTTCATGAATTTGTCTCTTTAGAAGAGAACCTCACATAATCCTGAACTCATGAGACCTACTTAGGACAGTCATTTTTCCTATTTTAGATAAGCAAGCTGATTAAATAACTCATGTGCTCAAGGTCACTGTGGCAGGCACTGGTAGAATCGGGGCTCCCTCCTGCCCTTCTGGGCCAACTCTGTACCGGAGGTGGGGATGAGAGAGGTCATCCCCAGGGCTGTGTGGGTGGAGCCCCAGGGCTGGCCGGCCCACAGGCATTTCGGACGGCATCATTTATGGTCTCTGAAGATGAGAGTGGGTAGATAGGAACATCTAAATGTGTTCCAAAAAGGCAAACAGAAATTTTCAGGCTGTCCAATTAAGCAAAATAAATACACCGTGTGCCACCTGATGGCACCTCGGTGGGATTACTGTGACAGGCCTGGCTCAAAAAGCCTCTGGCTGACTGGCTCTTGAGACCTGACCTTTCCAAGCTGGGGTGTCGGCTGTGCAGGCCAGGGTGCTTGGAGGCTGTCAGAAGCCTGGCTAATGGGAAGCAGTAAATCGGCATCCTCAGTCAGCAAGCTCAGCAGCACTCTGAAGGGACAGGCAGGCCAGGGAGGTCACGGTTCATGGGCATGAGTGGTGACAGGGACAGCCTTTGGCAAGGCTGGAAACTGCCAAAAACAGGCAAATGAAATGTTCCTTTGCCCTGGGCATGGGTAAGGGGAGTGAGTCAGGATCTGGCATGTCTCGGGAGGGAAGACTTGAAGGAGAATGAGAGGTGGCTTCTCCCTCCGCCTCCTCCCAAGAGCCGCCAGCTGAGCCTCCACTCCAAAATGGCAAATGACAGCCTTCACACCAAAGCCTGGGCAACTCGCCGCAAGACCAGGTTTTAACTGACTCAAATAGCTGGGACTCTTTCAAATTTCCATAAATAAACTTCACCTTTTTTTTTTTTTTTTTGAGGAAGGATAAGAGATTTGTGCTGCAGAACGAAACCCAAATTCCTGTTGAAGATTTCTCCCTGGCCCTTGGAGCAGGGAGCCTGTCTTCCCGGGACACATGTACACTTTAAGAAATGGGCAGGCATTAGGCTACTGTCTGTCTCCCAACAAGGCTGTAAACAGTGTATTGAACTTAATGATGATCGCAGCCACCATTTGTTGAAGGCTTAGCCAGTGCTAGATGCTTCGTATGCACTGAGACAGGTACCATACTATGCCCATATTAGAGACGACAAAACCAAGGCCCAGAGAGAGTGGGTAACTTCCCCAGCATTACCCAACTCGCAAGCGGCAGAGCTAGGATCAGAACCCACAATTCCAGTGACTCCTTACCATGTTTCACCGCCGCATTAAGGCCAAATGGTAGAGTGAATGAATGAACGCATGGATGAGCAGAGAGCGTCCAAGATAATGCTCTTGAGTGCTTGCTTTTGTCCTTACTGTGGAGACTTGGGGAACAAAGGGCTTAAATCACTTTGGAAGCAGCCAGTCTCGTTACCTCCCCACTGGTTTGCTCAGCTGGTCCAGGCATGTTAATGAGGTCAGGGTCTTGGGGTCAGACCCAGGGGACCCTCCCAGCACCCAGGTCAGCACTCTGCCCTTCCAGCTGCCTCGCACAAGACTGCTTCCAGGTACCAATCAGAGCAGACTCGAGGTTACAGGGCAGAGGCACAGCCGGGAAAATGCGAGTGGCGGGTCAACAGAGTCACCCTTGACTTGGGGGTGTGTTAGGGCCGTGTGGGAAATCACGTAGCCCAGCTGCTCATGTTGCAGACGGGGCCAGTGAGCCCCAGAGAGGGGCCCTGACACAGCGAGTGAATGCTGGGGCCAGGAAGGGACCCAGGTCTCTGCCTCCACAGCCAATGTTCTTCATCACCAGGCCACACCAGGCCTGACGGGGAGCAGAGAGCTCACTTCGTGTCAAGGCTGGGGCACCCCTGCTCTGCAGTGCAGTCGTCAGGTGTCAGCACCACCTATTTTTCTATCCCCCCGTTTGTTGAGGGTCCAAGTCTGTGGGCCGCCCAAGGGAGGACCTAGCACAGCCCTTCAGCACAGAAAGGAACTCAGATGGGCCCCGGGGAATGGCTACCCAGTTGCCAGGAACACAGAGACCAGCCTCTTCCCAGTGTCCATAGGCAGTGATTAGCAAACCAGAAAGGAGAGGGGCTCCCCGGAGACGCCTATCACAGATGGCAGGAAACGGGAGGACTTGGCAGCCAGGGGAGGAGGCATGCTTGGAAAAATTGAACATTGAGATTCAGCCCGGATGCCCAACAACCCAGAAACCATTTCCTCCACCCCTCAATGCTCCCCAGCCCCAGCCCAGGTGCCGAGGCCATCCCCGGGCCCCTGGGCCCCTGCCCACAGGCAGCAGGGTAGCTCCAGGGCCCCTGGCAGCTCCAGAAGAAATGAGATCCAAGTGATGTCAGAGATGACAGATTGTGTGGGGGCCAGGGCCCTCCCCTGACAGCGGGGCTCAGCTGGGTGGCCCCTGTGGAGCGGAGCAGATGGGGAGTCTGAAAGGGAGATCCTGGAAGCCTGGAGACTGTTTCTATTGTGGCTTTTAGTTGGGTTTTCTCCTTTTTTTTTCATTTTATTTTTTGTGAACACGATACAGTTTAGCATCGGGTTCTGATCCAATTGAGCTGTGTCTGCTTACTCTAAAGGAGGTGAGGGTGGAGGAGCAGGAGCGAGCAGGCGGGGCCACACCACAGTCTCCTTGCCGTTGTTGGGATCTGAGGGGTGGGTTAGAGGAAGCGGGAGCCGAGTGTGTGCCTCCATGAAGCCTGTCACCTCTGCCTATCTGGCTGAATCCGAGATCTTTGCACCACTCCAGGCTGCCTCTCCCAAGGAAGATTCTAGAAATTCAGCATGATGTCAGGGAGTCTGCTTTCTCCACACATGGTGCCATTCTAGCCTTGGCCTTCCCTTTCAAAACTTGTACTAGTGACCTACCTCTGGCATTCTCTAGAGGCCTCCCTGGAGGAGGAGGCACCTTTAGGTCTCCTGTCTGATCAGCCTGTTTTTGGGAAGGCTTTGCCTGCCTTCATCCCTGTCCAACACTGGTGCTGTCTCCGTGTCCATCTCAGTATCTCTCTGCTTGCCCTCTGACCCTGTCTCTGGTCAGGCGCTCTTTCAAGCTGTTGGGCTTTAGCCAGATGCCTGCTCCCAGGCCCCCTGTCCTCCTGGCCCTCCCTGTCAGGCTTACTCTCTCTCTCTGAGTGGGGAACACAAATGCAGAGGGGGCTGCTGCCAGAGAAGCTCACACACCCCTCTGTCCCCCTTGGACCCTCCAAGGCTGTCCTGGACTTCCTCCTTCATCTCATGAGTGAGCATGGTCTCTGTAAAGAAAGCTGCTTGTGCCTTAAATGGGCAGCTGATGTTCTGGAGGTCTGATGAGGAAGCTGGAACAGCTAGAACCAGAGCCCCAGGGACAGCCTCAGAGCAGTTGGGGGCGGGGATGAGGGGATCAGTTTGACACACTTTCAGGCCTAGTCGGCACACAGTCTGAGCAGAGAGAGGAGGCATGAAAGGAGCTTCAGAACCTGCTTTACAGCCCTTGGCTTCTCAGCAGCCATCAGAAAGTGGGTGTCAAGAGCAGACCCTCAGATAAAGAGGACGACCGGCAGGGAGGGACAGAGTCCAGGGAAACCACAGTCAGCCTAATCCCTGCCCAGCGCACCGAGCAAGCTCTTGCCCCCTTGTCCTCCCAGCTGTGAACTTGCAGGGGAGTGGCCCGTCCTTGTTTGGGCCACCACCCTACCTCACCGCCGATGCCAGAGAATAACCACCCTCAGAGTCTTCCCTGCAGAAAAGCCCCCTCAGGTACCTTTCTCCACGTGGGTAGTCGAGCTGAGTGGCCCCGACTGAGAGGCTTCTGAAATGGAAGGGAGGTCAGGAGCCGGGAACTCCAAAGCGGTCCCTCTGCGGCCAAGGCAAACATCCTCTGCCCGGGCCAGTGCCGGCTCCTCTCAGATGTCTCTGGAAGAGTTCATCTTTTCAGGGCCTAAATCCCACCGGGAACCTAGACCATCTGGCTACTAGTGGGGTTGCTAAATCACTGTTGAAAAGACTTTCAGAAATGGACCTGATGCATGATTAGACAGAGAGTTGGACCCAGAGCAAGGCTGACAGAGAGGGGTGCAGACAAGGGCCCTCTCTCCCGCAGCAGCCCCCAGGCCTCGTCGCTGAATGGAAGGGGAGAATTTGTCGACATGAGAAAGTTTTCATGGAAACTGTCAACCTGAGGATCTGTGCACAGTCACCTTTCCATCAAGTGGCCAATGGTCTTTCACCGAATGGTTGAATAGTGGCGTGGATCCCACCCTAAAGCTGAGACATGGGTACAGCCCTCCCTCATGGAGGATTGTCTGTGTCCACTTGGAATTGAAGATGGTTTCCTCTCCACTCACAGAGGCCATAGTTTCTGCAGTTTGTATCAATGTCTTCAGACTTGGGATGGAGGAGTCACAGGCCAGGTACCCCTGCAATCAAACAACCACTGTTGAGCCAAGAAGAGTGGGGATGCTTCTAGATCAGAACGCAGGCATGTTTATGTGATTATTCTGAGAAAGAAATCCCCTACTTGGATGCCAAGAGGTTTTTCAAGATTTACCCTCAGCATCTGGTGCTTCCTGAAATGTCTGGTTGTCAGAATTGGTATCTAGAATTACATGCTAGTGTCTGTGTCCATGAAAAGGAAAAGCGTCTTGGAGTGTTGTCATGCCATAATGAAAGAACAGAGACATTGAAAAAGTATTCTCCTAGAAATAGCTCTGGTTAAATGGAAGCAGCATAGCCAGAGAGAAAGAAGTGGGTGGGGTGGTCAGGCTGTCTTCACTGGACAGGTCAAGGACTCAGTATATATCTACAGTTCAAGAGCGCAGACCAATTTACAAGGTAGCAACGAACTCTTGAACAAGTCTACATGCAGTTGTTTCCAGTATCAAAGTGTTCGTTTTCTTCGGATACATCCCTGTTTGTCAACAGTGGGATATTTACATGACCCAGGACAGAACTGAGGTGGGTCTCCCTGGCAGAAATCACTTTTCAAAGGAGCTCAAAACCCCAGTACCAAGCTACTCCATTTAGCTTCTGAACATTCCCGACGGGCTTCTATGTATGCTTTAAACGAATGTATTTTTACTGTTTCTTATGTCCATAAGCTCAAGCTTGTTAGCTGTGTTATGCAAATGTTCTATATTCTTGCCAAGTTTTATCTGCTCAATCTATCAATGATTGAGAAAGTCTGTTGAAATTTCTCTCGCTTGTGTATTCATGACCCTTCCTGCAAGGCTGTCCACTGTCATTTTATACATTTTGAGCCTGAGCTTGTTTACCTGTTTGATTTTCAGTTTGCTCTTCATTTCTGACTCCTGGGGTTTTGTTTTGCATCCTCAACTGTGGATTCAGTAAGAAATTTGTAACAGAGGGTTTTTCAAGATATTTAGTCTACCACAATTATGATCTGCTTGCTAGATTCTTCTGTTCCTCAACTACAGACAGAGCTTTTAGTGGCTACTTTTTCCAGTTTGAATAATGCCTTTCAAAGCCAGCTGCCTGTCTAGGCAAGGTGCTAAGGTGCTTTGATAAAAATAGCTGAAGTTTCTTAGCACTGACATTGAGGGTGAAGAGGGGAGCCAAGGTACTGTGAGGATCGTGGGTCCACAGCTAAGGGCAAGAGTGTCCAACAAGACCCCTGCTCTGTACTGGGCATGAATGACAGGTGCAGACCACTGCCTCAGTGGACCCAGTGCCTCTGCAGCGTGGTGAGCGACCACTGAATAATGACTGCATTTGCCAACCATTTGTACACAATCCAGGGCCCTGAGATGGCCTTGACAGGACAGAATGTTCCGCTGGAGAAGAAGCTGCTCTCCTAAGAAACCTCAAGGCCCCACTCAAGCCCAGGCACCCTCAGTGACTCTCTGTAGTGGCAGAGACATCAGTTGGCTCCAAGATTCCCCATTGTCCTCCCCTGGGCCTTCCCCCTGAGCTCACTTTGCACTGGCATTTGGCTTCTGTAAGTAGTGGGCTTATTTTACCTCCTTCTGCTCCAGATGGCTCTGAGAAGGACCAACAGGAGGAGGGCGGGGGGGGGGGGAGGGCAGCGGGGAGGAAAGCTGTCTGCTATTTGGAAGGCATGCCCAGGGACCCCTGAGAAGGCACACATGCCTGGCATGGCCCTGGCACTCTGCAGGCCAACTCTCTCCAGAGGTAGGGGCTGGGGGTGGAGATTCCCTGTATCGAGCTATTTAGGGCTGTGGAGATCTCTATGTGGTTGGGGCCACATAGAGCTCAACTTTGATAACGAAAGACAAAGCTAGCATGTCGGCGTTTACAAAAATGCTTTTAAGTATGTTACCTCTGTTGAACTTCATGCTCACTCTTAGAGATGATATTATTGTCCATATAACAAGGGGGAAACCAAGGCTATGCAAGTTGTAAGTGATTTGGCAGGTTAAGTGAGGAAGTGGTTACACTTGCTATCTGATTCCAAATTGATTGTTCCCTTTAGGTAGCTGATATTGGAAGAAAAAACAGTGATAGAACTTTGGAAGCTGAAAGATGTTGAAATTCCCTGCTCTGACTCCTTTAAACTTTTTGCAGGTTAAAAGAAGAGAAAAAAAAAAAAAAACCCAAACATAAAAAGAGGTAAAAGGAATTGTCCAAGGTCATACAAAAAGTAAAGTGGCAGACCACTTAGCAATCCTCAAAGGATTGCATTTATTTTAAAACTCTGTGTTTCTGATAGCATTTCAATTCAGTGAACTTCATTTTTTATGAAAGCTTATCATTTCTTTGGGAAGTACACTCCATAATGTAATGATAGTCTACAGGAATGGCCTAGCCAAATAGACAACTGTATTGGCAAGAAAGGTCCTGAACCACAATTGTCATCTGGACCTCCTGACTTCCAGCTGATCGAATGAATTGTCTCCCCGCTCACGTCCATTCAGTGCCCATCAGAAATCTCAGCTGTGTAACACACTTGGCTGTCAGTGTAGGTCCTTTCCTAACCCAGATATCTGTTATTGATTCATCAGCTAGTAAGCACAAGACGAACAGGAGATGTTAGGTGTTTTACACAAATTGTTGTTGTTCAGTAGCTCAGTCATGTCTGACTCTTTGTGACCCCACGGACTGCACCACGCCAGGCTGTCCTGTCCTTCACCGTCTCGTGAAGCTTGCTCGAAACTCCTGTCCATTGAGTTGGTGATGCCATCCCAGCATCTCATCCTCTGTTGTCCCCTTCTCCTCCTCACTTCAGTCTTTCCCAGCATCAGGGTCTTTTCCAATTAGTCATTTTTTTGAATCACGTCGCCAAAGTATCAGAGCTTCAGCTTCAGTATCAGTCCTTCCAGTGAATATTCACTATTCTCTCTTCTTTAGGATCTGGTTTGATCTCCTTGCAGTCCAAGGAGCTTTCAGGAGTTTTCTTCAACACCGCAGTTCAAAAGCATTAGCTCTTCAGTGTTCAGCCTTTTTATGGTCCAACTCTCACCTCCATACATGACCACTGGAAAAACCATAGTTTTGACTATATGAACCTTTGCCAGCAGGGTAATATCTCTGCTTTTTAATGTGCTGCCTAGGTTTGTCATAGCTTTTCTTCCAAGGAGCAAGTGTCTTTTAATTTCATGGCTGCAGTCACCATCTGCGGTGATTTTGGAGTGCAAGAAAATAAAGTTCTGTCACTGTTTCCATTGTATCCCTGCCTATATACCATGACATGATGGGACCAGATGCCATGATCTTAGTTTTTTGAATATTGAATTTTAAGCCAGCTTTTTCACTCTCCTCTTTCATCTTTATCAAGAGGCTCTTTAGTTCCTCTTTACTTTCTGCCATAAGGGTCCTATCATCTGCATATCTGAGGTTATTGATATTTCTGCTGGTAATCTTGATTCCAGCTTGTGCTTCATCCAGTGCAGCATTTAATGTCATATACTCTGCATATAAGTTAAATAAGCAGGGTGACAATATATGATCTTGACATACTCCTTTCCCAATTGTGAACCAGTCCATTGTTCCATGTTCAATTCTAACTGTTGCTTCTTGATCTGTGAAACCTATATAGGTTTCTCAAGAGGCAGGTACACAAATTATATCTCATTTAAAGTTTATTTATATTTATCTTATCTTTGTTTCACACATAAAGAAACTGAGGTTTTCGAAAGATCATGTAACTTGCCCAAAACTCACAGTGCTAAAACCGGAATTTAGCACCAGGTTCAAAGGACTCCAAACATATGCTCTGACCACCAATATTAGTATATTATCGCTTCACCTGAAAGAAAAATTCAAACTCCAGGCAGTGGTTGAGAATGCTGGGAACAGAAATAATTTGAACATCTGATAACATAACTATTGCAAACACCCTTACCAAACTGCATGCATATGAAAGGTATTTCAAGATTTATCTGTAAGGCAAAAAATCACCCTTAACAGAACAGTATCAAAGATTTCAGTTCTTTTTGTGTTACCAGCTGTCTAGACCCCTTACATCTTACCTTGCATTCATCTGGTGTTTCTGTGTGGGTGGGCCACAGCATTGGAGACTCACTGTTGTAGTTATTATGTTAAAGACAAAGCCCCTGGGGAGAAGAGCATGGGGTTCATAGCCACTGGTCACTGAAGATGCACTGCCCTTTACTCCTCTCTGACTGGAAGCGCTGTAGTATTAAAAAGCATTGACCTTGCAGTCTGTACACAGGTTCAAACCCTGCCTCCACCACTTGTGTGTGTGTGTTAGTTGTTCAGTCATGTGTGACTCTTTGCGACCCCATGGACATCTTCTCTGTCCATGGAATTCTTCAGGCAAGAATACTGGAGTGGGTTTCCATTCCCTTCTCCAGGGGATCTTCCTGACCCAGGATCAAACCTGGGTCTTCCTCATTGCAGGCAGATTCTTTACCATCTGAGCTTCTTGGGAAGCCCCTCCCTGCCTCCACCACTTACTAGCGGTGTAACTTCAGGCAGCATAACTAACCTCTCTACACCTCTGCTTCCCCATCCATAATGAGAGGTAATAATATTTCCTACATCATAAAGTTATTAGAAAAACATAATGAATTCACATTTATAAAGTGCTTAGTACGGTACCTGAGAGTCACAGTCATTATATGTTTTTGTTGCATTTTTTAAAATGGAATGGAAACCACAGTTACAGAAAACTAACCAAACTAATCACATGGATCACAGCCTTGTCTAACTCGGTGAAACTATGAGCCATGCCATGTAGGGCCACCAAAAACTGATGGGTCAAGGTGAAGAGTTCTGACAAAACGTGATCCACTGGAGAAGGGAATGGCAAACCACGTGATTATTCTTGCTTTGAGAACCCCATGAACAGTATGAAAAGACAAAAATATATGGCACTGAAAGATGAACTCCCCAGGTCAGTAGGTGCCCAATATGCTACTTGGAGAAGAATGGAGAAATAGCTCCAGAAAGAATGAAGAGGCTGAGCCAAAGTGAAACCAGCTGTGGATGTGACTGGTGATGGAAGTAATAGCTGAGAAAAGAAGAGAAGCAAAAGGCAAAGGAGAAAAGGAAAGATATACCTATTTGAATGCAGAGTTCCAAAGAATAGCAAGGAGAGATAAGAAAGCCTTCCTAAGTGATCAGTGCAAAGAAATAGAGGAAAACAACAGAATGGCAAAGACTAGAGATCTCTTCAAGAAAATTAGAGATACCCAGGGAACATTTCATGCAGAAATGGGCACAATAAAGGACAGAAACTGTGTGGACCTAACATAGGCAGAAGATATTAAGAAGAGGTGGCAAGGATACACATAAGAACAATAGAAAATCTAAGATCACTCACCTAGAGCCAGACATCCTGGAGTGTGCAGTCAAGTGGACCTTAGGAAGCATCATTACGAACAAAGCTAGTGGAGGTGATGAAATTCCGTCTTTGTATCCTCAAAGATGATGCTGCAAAAGTGCTGCACTCAATATGCCAGCAAATCTGGAAAACTCAGCAGTGGCCACAGGCCACAGGAAAAGGTCAGTTTTCATTCCAATCCCAAAGAAAGGCAATGCCAAAGAATGCTCAAACTACTGCACAATTGCACTCATCTCACTCGCTAGTAAAGTAATGCTCAAAATCCTTCAAGCCAGGCTTCAGCAATACGTGAACCGTGAACTTCCAGATGTTCAAGCTGGTTTTAGAAAAGGCAGAGGAACCAGAGATCAAATTGCCAGTGTCCATTGGACCGTAGAAAAAGCAAGAGAATTCCAGAAAAACATCTACTTCTGCCAAAGCCTTTGACTGTGTGGATCACAATAAACTGTGGAAAATTCTTCAAGAGATGGGAATACCAGACCACCTTACCTGCCTCATGAGAAATCTGTATGCAGGTCAAAAAGCAACAGTTAGAACCAGATGTGGAACAACAGACTGGTTCCAAATCAGGAAAGGAGTACGTCAAGGCTGTATATTGTCACCCTGCGTATTTAACCTATATGCAGAGTTTATCATGTGAAATTCTGGGCTGGATGAAGCACAAGCTGAAATCACGATTGCTGGGAGAAATATCAATAACCTCAGATATGCAGATGACACCACCCTTATGGCAGAAAGTGAAGAGGAACTAAAGAGCCTCCTGAGGAAGGTGAAAGAGGAGAGTGAAAAAGCTAGCTTAAAACTCAACATTCAGAAAACTAAGATCATGGCATCTGGTCCCATCACTTGGCAAATAGATGGGGAAACAATGGAAACAGTGACAGACTTTATTTTCTTGGGCTCCAAAATCACTGCAGGTGGTGACTGCAGTCATGAAATTAAAAGATGCTTGCTCCTTGGAAGAAAAGTTATGACAAAACTAGGCAGTGTATTAAAAAGCAGAGACATTACTTTGCCAACAAAGGACCATCTAGTCAAAGCTATGGTTTTTCCTATAGTCGTGTACAGATGTGAGAGTTGGACCATAAAGAAGGCTGAGCACCAAAGAATTGATGCTTTTGAGCTGTGGTGCTGGAGAAGACTCTTAAGAGTCCCTTGGTGAGCAAGGAGATCAAACCAGTCAATCCTAAAGGAAATAAATCCTGAATATTCATTGGAAGAACTGATGCTGAAGCTGAAGCTCCAATACTTTGGCCACCTGATGCAAAGAACTGACTCGTTGGAAAAGACCCTGATGCTGGGAAAGATTGAAGGCCGGAGGAGAAGGGGATGACAGAGAATGAGATGGTTGGATGGTATCACTGACTCGATGGACATGAGTTTGAGCAAGCTCAGGGAGCTGATGATGAACAAGGAAGCCTGATGTTCTTCAGTCCCTGAGGTCGCAAAGAGTTGGACACAACTGAGCGACTGAACTGAATGAACAGTGCCTGATGAGTCACAATTATATGTTTCTGTTACATTTTTTTAAATGGGTGAACAAATAATTAAATGGACAAATATTTATTGAATACCTGGTGTGTGGCGGGAACTGTGCTGGGAAATATTTCATAGTATGAAGATCAGCCTGCTGGTACCAGGCAGCGCCTTGGTATTTGGCATTGTACTGGGTCCAGGAAGCCCATGAAGAGGAGGGAGATCCCTGTAGATGTGTAAAGACCAGTTGACAACCACTATTAGTTCACCTTTTCATCCAACTTTTCTAGGCAGAGTTTCTAGGCATCCAGTTTCCTAGAGCATCCTTATGGGGTCTAACTAGCTCATCCCTGGACTCTGTTCTCAGGGAAGATCTAGCCTGAGCAGGCAGCAGCCATGAGAGACTTCCCCAGGCCTCCTGTTTACTGATTTCCATCTGGGTGTTATTTTCCCCAGCATTATACCTGTTTCCTATGTCTGGAACCATAGCATTCCAGTAAGATATACCAGCTGTTACCTTCAACGGCCCCTAGGACTTTGCTGACTGTCCTCACTTCACACACAGCCAGTCTTTCCTGTCCTGGATTTGAACAAATTTCCTTTCCTTGTGTCAGTTGCTGGCTTGCAAAGTTTCACTTTGTTCTTTCCTGATGTCTCTCTGCTCATGGTCTCACTTAAACCCCAGGCAGGTGAGATCCAGACCCAGAGCTCAAAGTCCTGGAATTAGGTTATGAGCTCAGAATTTCTAGGAGCCCTGATGGCAGGGGGTGAAATCAGCAAAGAGGGACTGTAGGTCATTATCACAAAATCATAAACTGAGCTTGAGCACTGACTACTGGGGACGGCTAAGCAACTAATGCTTCCACAGACGGAAGCCCAGGAGAATTCCAGGTCCTGTGAGCCCAAATGAAATGAATACCAGTGCCCGGGAGGCTCTTTGCCTCTGCTCAGAGTTTGGAGGAAATGTCCCCCAAGACATGTTCCCTGCTATCAGTCCACTTTGACATCCTGTTGGCTTTATAATGTGCCACCCCTGGCCCAATAATCCAAAAGGTTAATTCAGAGACAGAAAAGGTAACTCAGACAGGATCCTCAATAAAGCCAATGTTTTGTGGTCCCAGATGCCATAAAACCCTGAATGGAGAAGTTAGAAATTGGCCATTGAGGTCAAAAGCCTTTTCAACAAAATGGTGGTGGCAGTAACTCTGAGATATTAGTCTGTTGGACTAAAGGCCTAAAGCACACCTCTGAATTGTCCTCAGGGAAGATTCTGGCCCTTGAAAGCCATGTTACTACTAACCATCCTCCATCCTGGTAATAAAAGCTTACAAAGTGCTTTTGCTTATAATATTTCTTTTGCTTCTCACAGTAGCTATGAAAGTAAAAGTAGAGAAAGTATCATTTCTCTTGCAAATGAAGAAACAAAGACTCAGAAGCTATGTGACTTGTCCAAGGCCAGAAGGTGGAGATGGACTAAAGTGGCTTCTGACTTATTATGCACTGTCCGCTTTACCATCCTGCTAGCCTTTCGGGTTCTGAATTTGAGAAACAGTTTAATGTGTCACCAACCAAGAAAAAGAGTCAGTCCCCTTTCATTTGGAAAAGTTACCTAGATGGGCCCACTTGGGTGCCACAAATGTGTCAGACTGGAGATTGTTTTTGATCATATACAGACCCAAGACCGGACACTCTGCTGACTTTGTCTAAGATAATGCTTTGTGGTCTCACTCAAACTTGTGAAGCAACTGGAAGGGAATTGGGGAAAACATCTGACTCTTCCTCCCCCTCCTCCACACAGTGCAGAACAGGTGGATGTCCGGTAGCATGCAGGCCCTTCCACACATGCCCCCTGCCCATTAGGTAGCCCCCTTTGCCTTTTAAAGCACAGGCGCAGTGCCAATGCTAGGATGGCACCTGGTGCCAACCAGCAGGGTGCCAGATGTGCTCCAGGTTGGGCAGGGGAGTAAGGCAGGTTGGAAATCCTCCAAAATGTAAAATCTTGCCTCCGTTCCTTGTCTAGGAGGCACCTCTCACTTGGAGAGACAAACATGACAGAGACAGCCTTGATGGAACAGATGAGGGTCTGAGGCAAGGATGACTCTGCCTGCAGTCCTTGGCCTCCTGAGGATGTCAGACAAGGGTTCTGCTTTTTTTTGTCCCCAGGCACATTCTTCACTTTAACTATAATGGACTCAACCCAACCTGAGGGCATCCTGGCTCCTGTCTTCTTAGACAAAGTTTGAGATCTAGGAAACTGGGAGCAGATGTGTGCCTTTCAAATGATAGTCTTGTCTGGCAGGTATTGAGTCCTCACAATACCCACCCCATCTTTGGGGTGGGTAAAGTTCTCCCTTTCCCAGGCAGGGGGTTGGGAAAGAGAGTTGCTTTTCTTATGGAAAGATGAATGAATTCCTAAGGAAGCCTCCAGGCGAGGTACCTCCTTAGAGAACAGAGGGGGGCTGTCCCTGGAAGGTCTGTCCTTCACCCATAGGCTCTATACCTTTGATATGCTTTTTCCCCTTTGCAGCAGCAGATTTTGCCCTGAGCAAACTTAGTTTACACCTTGTTACTGAAGAAAATAGCTGAGGTTTGAGAGATAAACAGCCACCCACTCCCTGTCTGTCAAGAGCCAATACTGCTGAAGATGAATGGAGACCTCGCTCTGCTCCCGTCTCTGCCTGCCCCATTACTCTCTAATTCTTCCTGCTCCATCATGGGGACAGCCAGCCGCCTCTTCCCCATCCTTGCCTCCCACCTTCCAGAACTGAGCTTATCCTTCAGGAAATATTTAATGTTCGTATGCCTCCCTTGCATAGAAGCAGTTTAAGGTTCCTGTGATCCTGGATTTAAATCTGTCTCTTTCACTTTCTACAAATTTATTGCCATCTGTTGATTTCACTCCAGTGACACCCACATCACGATCATTCATAAGGAGAATCAGACTCATTCCTAGACCCCTCCCTTACTCACAGCTCTTTCTTCTCATCCAAATGCTAGAGCATGCAGGAATTTGTGAAAACATAGTCTCTCTCTCTGTCTCACACACATGCACACACACGCACATGCATTTGACAGACTGCAGACTATCAGGCAATTTTACATGTTGATATTTATTTCCTGAATAATTAGCAGTAGAGACCCACCGATTCCTTTATCCCGTGGGAACCATGGTTACTGTACCCACTAATTTGTGTTCCGGATTTCTTTGGTGCCTTTTGTCAGCTGTTTTGGCTGCCTCATGATTACTCACTCCTTGATAAAATTTCCTTTTTTATTTCTATCAAAGGTAAGTTACTAGGTCGTATCTTATCGGTCCTCCAGTCCCTAAGTGCATCTGTCCTTCCCTCATCCCTCCACTGCACCCCTATAAAGTTGGTAGGGTATGAGTAAGGGCTAAATGAGATGATCCATGCAAGCTATTAAGCCCAGGGCCTGACCCGTTGTTGAGGGCTCCATATGTATTATTATTGGTGGTGGTTTAGTATCTGCCAGTCTTGTTGTTTTAACACGACTTATTTAACTAATCTTTCTGGGATCTGTCTGTCCTTGGCTCTCCGTCCCCACTTCTTTAGTGCCAACCTCAGCTTCCTATCTCCCTTACTGCCTTGGCCTCCTAACTGGCCTCCCTGCCTCCCACCTCCACACTCTTCACCTCTACCACCCGTCCTCTGCATCACGGTCAGAGTGAGCATCTCACAGTATAAATCTGATCAGGTCACCCCCTCCTAAGGTCCTGCATGCCCTTCAAGATAAAGTTCAAACTCCTTAGCAACTAATGCCAAACCTTCCCCACTTAGAAAATCCGAGGCGTCTCTTACCCATCTCATCTGTGGTCCCTCCGCCAGGTCCCATGGACACAGTCAGTCATGTCCTACTCTTTGCATCCCCATGGACTATAGCCTGCCAAGCTCCTCTGTCCGTGGAATTTTTCAGGCCAGGATACTGGAGTGGTTTGCCATTTTCTTCTCCAGGGGATCTTCCTGACCCAGAGATCAAACCTGCCTCACTTGTGTCTCCTGCATTAGCAAGTGAATTCTTTACCCCTAGTACCACCAGAGAAGACCCCCTCAGCCAGAGCCGAGACCCCACATTACATACAGTCCCCAGCCAGGCTGTGTCACCTCCCCAGAGAGTCCCCCTGCACCCTCCCCCAGCCTGGATTCAGTGTCCCTTCCACTGGCCCAGCCTCTCCTGTGTGTTAATATATCTTAACACATTTAAACTGGGATCAAGATTGCCGGGAGAAATATCAACAACCTCGGATATGCAGATGATACCACACTAATGGCAGAAAGCAAAGAGGAACTAAAGAGCCTCTTGATGAGGGTGAAAAAGGAGTTTAAAAGCTGGCCTCAACATTCAAAAAAGAAAAAAAAAAAACATTCAAAATATTAAGATCATGGCTGTCCCATCACTTTATGGAACATAGATGGGTAAAAAGTGAAAACAGTGAAAGATTTTATTTTCTTGGACTCCCAAATCACTGCAGATGGTGACTGCAGTCCTGAAATTAAAAGACACTTGCTTCTTGGAAGAAAAGCTATGACAAACCTAGACAGCATATTAAAAAGCAGAGACATTACTTTGCTGGTAAAGATCCATATAGTCAAAGCTATGACTCTTCCAGTAGTCATGTACAGATGTGAGAGTTGGACCGTAAAGAAGGCTGAGCACCAAAGAATTGATGCTTTTGAATTTTGGTGCTGCAGAAGACTCTTGAGAGTCCTTTGTACTGTAAGGAGGTCAAACCAGTCAATCCTAAAGTGAATCAACCCTGAATATTCATTGGAAGGATTGATGCTCAAACCAAAGCTCCAATATTTTGACCACCTGATGCGAAAAGCTGACTCATTGGGAAGGACCCTGGTGCTGGGAAAGATTGAGGGCAGGAGAAGGGGACAACAGAGAATGAGATGGTTGGATGGCATCACTGACTCAATGGACATGAATTTGAGCAAACTCCAGGAGATGGTGAAGGACAGGGAAGCCTGGAGTGCTGCATTTCATGGGGTCACAAAGAGTCAGACATGATTTAGCGACTGAACAATAACAACAAAACATTTAATCCTCACAGCAACCCTATGAATTACGCACTGTTACTGTGGCCACTCACAAATGAGGAAATTGAGACAGAGAGAAATTAACTGATTTGTCCAAGATCTCTCAGCTCTTTGGAACTGGGATTTGAACCCAAATGAACTTGACTCGAGTCTACACTTGTAACCACTAGGCTCTGTCAGCTCTAGTGCTGTTGGCCAAACCACAGTCCTCTCTGGTCCGAGCACCTTGACCTGAGAGGCCCTGTGCTATGCATATTTGATCCTGGAGCCTGTCCCACTGTCGCAATCAGGGTGTAAGCACAGTTCCTCTTCAGGTAGCCTTTCCACCAAACCGTCGTTCTAAGTCTGTGGGACTCAGTAGATTAACCCAGTTTGCCACCAGTTGCCCGTGCATCATTCCATAAAAAAAGGTCTAGAATGCTTTCGTGTGCTAAAACTTTGGAGTTAGAGACACAGAAGATGCAGCTGCACCCTTGGGAGACTTATAATTTGGTTGAGATAGAGAACATTATACACAAGCCTAAAGTAATGATATTGATTCCTCAAATCACAAACAAAATCAGTTTCTTTGTTTTATAATCAGTCCTTGTGTAAAAATAGTCTCCCATTTGTCCCCTTTGTCTCCCACTAGATCCCAAGTCCCTTGGAAAGAGAGCCAGTGAACTGCAGCTCAGTGCCCAATGCTCAGCAAGTTCCTCTCTGAACTTAAGGCTTCTTCAGCTGCACTGTGTCCTAGCTTCAGTTACGCGGTCTTCCCAGGCCTGAGTAATAAAGGTCACTCACAATACCCAGTCATCTGAGAGATTCCAGGTTGAAAGTGAATTTCTGGGCACAGGAGTCCCAAGCTGCAATTGAGCCAAGTTGTTCGGGACACTGGAGCCTCAGTAAGCACAGTCTGACCCCTCTACTCATTACCAGTTGTTCTCCATTGCACAATAGACTCTACAAGGCAGCTGCCTCCATCCATGCAGACATGCCCTAGGGCAGAGCAGGGCTGCCTGCCACTGTGTCAGTCACCCCCGTAGCCAATCTGACCACAGGGAAACTCCTCGCAGAGCGGGGAAACCGAGGACCTCTCACAGTTGGCGCATCTTGCCAGGATTGCAGAAAACACCACATTTTTGTGAGAACAGCTCACTACCTATCAGCCTGCCTCCTCCCCTTCTCTACCTCATCCAGCCCAGAACAGTTTCCCTCTAACAGAGTCAGGGGTGCTTGCAGTCTATCCCTGGTTTGTACAACTTTGCATCCTTCAAAGTGGATTAAAAGACAATGCGTGCTGTCGTGGACTGCCTCTCGGAGCACCATGGACAGCCAGAGGGTTGCCCACTCTTCTGTAGGTCACTCTTTACCAGGTCCCACGTGGATATCCAAGTCCTGTCACCTTTTAGGAGGAACACATTTTTCTGTAAAATGGGAATAGACATACCTACTTTGCAGAGTGTTTGTGAAGATTCTACAGCTATTTGTTTAACAAATATTTAAGTACCTATTAGGGACACAGCTTCTAATACATAATAAACACTCAAATGTAATAGCTTTAAGAAATTCTGTCTTAGACAAAGTGGTTTCACAACAACATGGCAAAATGCACAGGTAGCAATATTCCAACTCTTTTCCTTCAATTGGTTGATGCTCTTACAATATGCAGGGAAATAGGGTGTCTTACTCGGTAACTAGAGTAAATCCCAGAGATTTCCATGTCTCCAAACCTCTGCTTGTGTTGGGGCACTTGGGCCATCAGTCTTCTGTCTGACTATGATGGAACTGTGTGTTGACTTATCTCTTTGTTGCACTAGAGACCATGAGGGCAGAGACTGTCTCTGTGCAGCTTACATGTCATTGCCCACATGGGCACATCATGCAGATTTGTTGGCCCATGGCAGGTGAGCCATTTATGAGCATTTTGCCTGCTCACTGACCCAGCCTTCAATATCAAGGGAGCTTCGCAAACACATAAAGGCGTCCCCTTTTTGGACATTTAGTGCCTGTCTAATTCAGCTACTGTCACGGAGGCACCCTGGGCTTTAGTTTCTGAAGGTCAGATTGCAGTCACAGCTCTACTATTGGTTGACCATAAACTCTGAGCAAGTTGCCTGATTTTTCTAAGCCATCATTGTCTCTTCATCTTGAGAAGTAGAAGAAGTAGAAGTGAAGTCACTCAGTTGTGTCCAACTCTTTGCGACCCCATGGACTGTAGCCTACAAGGCTCCTCTATCCATGGAATTTTCCAGGCAAGAGTACTGGAGTGGGGTTGCCATTTCCTTCTCCAGGGGATCTTCCCGACCCAGGGATCAAACCCAGGTCTCCCGCATTGCAGGCAGACGCTTTACCATCTGAGCCACCACGGACATTAATAGCAAGACCCCAGCCTCATGGGGATGTTCTGAGAGTGAATAGGATGATGGGAATAGGAAGATTTTGTAAATTTCAGGGCACTGCCCCTCCTCTCTTGTTATAAACCAGTGGTCAAGACTGATACAAACCATGCCAAAATAAAAAAAAATTTTTAAGTCTTCTTTGTAGTTTTCTTATCAAACATTTTCTTAGAAACGTCCACTGTTTCCTTATATTCAGCAGCTTCGCCCACTGTTTGCAATGAGGAAAACTGAGGCACATCACATGACTTATCACTGGCAAGCTAGAAAAGGATGGAGGCCTTCTGCAGGCCCGCCTCCTCATCCCACCCTAGAGCAGAGACGAGGGCGCCTCTTTCTCTCCTCTGGCTCAGATCCATTAGCTGCCCTAACTATCATTTTCTAAAGGACTGGTGCTCTGTAATGCTGCTGTCTGACTTCCCAGATTTATAGTCAGTCTCTAGCCCCTAACAATGTCTGGAGTCTAATTTGCATATTCACTTTCACTGTCCAATCCAGATCCCCCAGGCCACAGTCTGCTGGGGCTGGCTCTCTCCCCTAATTGTGGTTTCTGCTCTTGCCTCCTCTCTCCAGAATGGGGGCAACTCTTAGGAGCCGTGGGTTGGTGGTGGATTGTGAGGTGGACGGAAGAATGAGTAAGGAATCTGTGCAACTGAAGGCTTGGTGGGGAGGGGGATGCGATGGGTAGGTAGCAGTTCTGCTCCTGGAATAGAAAGGCTATCTTCTAGCTAAGAAGAGTCCAGTCCTGCTGGATGGTGTCAGAAACACATGTACTCCGCAGCTCTCTTTCCTGGTCATTTAAAGCATCCCTCCAAAAAGGTTTGGAGAAATCTCCCTCCACCCTGCCCCACATCCTGTATGGCCTTCATTGCATCCTGCCTTTGAGGGGCCCCTGGCGACGGTGGTAGGGAGGCTGCCACCCTGGCTCCCCATCAGAGTAGAGCTCAGCCGCTAACATTCACCCCACAGTAGGACAGCCCACCTTGGGCTTGCATGAGAAAGCAACAGGAACAGGCTGTTCAGCTCTCTGGCTGAAAGAACGTATTTCTGCGGCAACACAAGTCTGGCTGATGGTGTTCACAGGAAGAGTAGCCTATGGGATTTGCTAGTATGGTTGAGACCAGCCCTGCACCCCCTCTGCCAGCTGCACATCTTGTATGTATCAGAGTTCAAACCCAGACCAGGCATGTCTTGGTGGTGCTCATTTGTGCTCACATGCTACTTCCTCCTCCAAGAAGCCTATCCCACCCCCTTGACACTGACGTAGTGGCCCCTCTCTCTCTGTTCCCTATTAACTCTGCCCCTGTATCACTGTGGCCATTGCGTTTGCTTGGGTTTCTCCACTAGACTGTAAGTATCAAGTGTATCAAAGTGTAAGTGTCAAGTGTATAGAAGTGTGTCAAGTGATTTTTCCTCAGCTTTGTAGCCTCAAAGCCCAACACAGTTCGTAGCACACCCTGACTTGTCAACAATGCTCGTTGAAGAAATAAAAAGTCTGACTAAATAGGGAGCCATAGTCGTTAGTTTCTTTTTAGAGACATGTTTATGCCACTCACAGGGATAGCACCAAAAAGTTGGGAAATACATTGGGATCTGTTTTACCTATGAAGTTTCTGCATCATGGAGCTTATCAGTTGTTTCTGATGTTGGCCTGCGTGCGTGCATGCTAAATCACTTCAGTCATGTCTGATTCTTTGCGTCCCCATGAACTGTAGCCTGCCAAGCTCCTCTGTCCATGGGATTCTCCAGGCAAGAATACTGGAGTGGTTGCCGTGCCCTCCTCCAGGGGATCTTCCTGAGCCACGTATTGAACCTGGGTCTCCTGCATCTCCTGCATTGGCAGGTGGGTTCTTTACCACTAGTGCCATCTGGGAAGCCCTTATGTTGGCCTACCTGATGCTTAATAAAGATCTGAGCCCAGGCCTCTCCTCCTAGCATAGTGGCTGTGCCTTTGCTGGTGCTGCGGCTGAGTCGCTCAGGCGTGTCCGACTCTGCGACCCCACAGACGGCAGCCCACCAGGCTCCCCCATCCCTGGGACTCCCCAGGCAAGAACACTGGAGTGGGTTGCCATTTCCTTCTCCAATGCATGAAAGTGAAAAGTGAAAGTGAAGTCGCTCAGTCATGTCCAACTCTTCGTGACCCCATGGACGGCAGCCCACCAGGCTCCTCCGTCCATGGGATTTTCCAGGCAAGAGTACTGGAGTGGGGTGCCATCGCCTTCTCTGTGCTGTGCCCTTATGGGTCTCCAAATTTGTGTCTAAAATGAGAACATGGATTAGCTCGGGAAACATCAGTTTTCCCTCTTGCTGCTTTGTGATTCTGGAGCACGTTCAGAGAATACCCCAAGATGGTAAAAGGTCTGGATACTCTTTAGATAATATTTAAGGGATTGTCAGTATTTAGGGATGGAGGAAGAAGACTCAGGGATATGCCAGTTGCCTTGAGTTATAGGAGGTGCTATAATATATAAGATAAAAAGGATCAGACTCTCTCAAAAGGCCCTAAGGGCTAGAAAGAAGACCAATTATTGTTCAGCAAATAATTATTAAGCATCTTCCATATGCAGGCACTATTCTAAGCAATGTTGTTGTTTAGTCGCTAAGTCGTGTCCTACTCTTTTGAGACCCCATGGACTGTAGCCCACCAAGCTCCTCTATGTGTGGGGTTCCCCAGGCAAGCATACCGGAGTGGGTTGCCATTTCCTTCCCCAAGCGATCTTCCTGACACAGGGATTGAACATGCATCTCCTGCATTGCAGGAGGATTCTTTACTGCTGAGCCACCAAGGAAGCCCTATTCTAGGCAATAGGGATGCAGTAATGAATAAAAGAGACAAAAATCCTTACCTTCATGGAGTTTACTATCTAGTGAGTAGTGGCAATCCAAAAGTAAAATAAATGTATTGGGTGGAGTTTCTTGGACTCCCAAAATGAGCTAGTGTTTGCTGTGTTCAGGGATACGTTTATAAATGAGTCACAAAGGGCTCATATATGCATATTTATAGAGCTGGAACTGAGTGTTAGTTCAGCCGCTCAGTCGTGTCCAACTCTTTTCCACCCCATGGGCTGCGGCACGAGGGAACTGGGTGTCGGGACCAGAATATATGATGTGATGGAGACGTGCTGGACTAGTCGTCGGGAGTCCTGGCTTCAGATTTCACTTCTGCCACAGTCCAGCTGTGTGACTTCAAATACATTAATTTTAATATTTATAATTTGTTTCCAGTGACTGGTTAGACTAGAGCTTCTTAATGCCTTTTAGCTCTGCAATGTTATGAATCTAAGGCTAGTTAAGATGAGTGATCTCTCTGCATTCTAACACCTCTAGGCTTAATCATGGCCTCTACTCTGGTGAGTTTCATTCTAGGAGATAAGGTAGATGCCATGGCTGTTTTTATGAAAGGCATGCAAACCCAATACTTCGCAAACATGCATGGGCAGGAGTGGGTGCTTGTTCTTGATATCACTGTGATACTGAGGCTGAAGAAGGAGGACTTCAGAGGCTATGCAACTCGGTTGAAGAACCAATGTGAGTCAGAAGGAGGAGGAATTAGCAAACCAGAGAGATGGAACCTTTGATGAGCAGAGTGAGATGGGAGCAGAAGTAAGAGACAGAGAGGAAACCCCTCAATGCAAAACCAGGAATCCCGGCTCACTCCCCTGTAAGCCCTAATACTGTTAAGCGGGGAGGCTACCTGCAGTCCGGAATCCAGTCACACAACTCATGTTCATTGACATGAGGTACTCTGGAAAGTAGGCTAGAAGGATGAGTGGGATATAACAGGACAGAGCTTCTACCTCCAGTCCCGTGCCCTCCTCTGCAGCATACACAAGACGGACAGCCTCCCAGGGGACTGAGGACTGCTTCCCCGCCAGCCTTGCTTCTCGCCCATCCTGACTGTTCCTGAGCTGAGCCCGTTTGGCTATAGAGAGAAAGCCTGCAGGAGCACGTGGGGCTATAGAGAGAAAGCCTGCAGGTGTGGAGCAGATGCAGCTGAAGAGAATCTAGGGCTCCAGACTCCTCACTTCCAATAATACTGCTTTGCATTTTTAGGGCTGCTTTTGCCTTTCACTGTTTTCATGTCTATTGATAGCATCATGGTGCAGTAGCAAGAATGTGGGCCTGGAAGCTTCAAGTTCTGGGATTCTGGCATTTTTCACTTGGTTTTGAGTAATTCTGAGACTGATAAAACAGGGTTTTATCTCCTCTAATCTGCAAGTGAGGAAAGAAAAGTCACAGGGGACTCATTTGTCTGTATTTGTAGAGCTAGAACTAAGTATTGGGGCCAGGATATTATTATGAAATAGTGAAAATGTCCTGGACTAGTAGTCAAGAGTCCCGGCTTCAGATTTCACCTCCCTCCTGTCCACCTGTGTGGCTTTGAAAATGTTAATTTTCTGGTAGGCTTTATTATCTATAATACAAATAGGTAGGCCAGGAAAACAAAATAGGACAACAGAGAACATCTTTGGTCCTGTTCACCGTCTCCATACCTGTGGCAGACATGGCTAATCGATCGCAGCACACTTCTGCCCTCAGCAGCCCGGCGTGCTCAGGGCTGTGTTCCTAGGTGGTCAGCAGCCACCACTGAGCGTCCGAGTTCGCACAGAGGGAAACTGCCTGTCATGCCCCAGCTGATTCGCCGGGTTCTTTTCTAGCCTAACGTTCTGCCGCCTCCCTTCCAACTCATGCTGTTTCTACTAAGTCAGCCTGGAACATCCCTTTTCTACAGACATTTAGAAGAAGTAATGGAATGAGACGATCTGTGTCCAGGCGCTTTCTCTCTCCTTCAGAGACGTGGCGTTCTTGAGTTTAATCTGAGGGTCAGTAGCACCATGGTGGTGATGAGAAGTGAGGGGGAAGCAGTGAGCGAGCATTTTACTAAACTGTAAAATGCAGTACATGTATAGACACTTAACAGTGAGCGCCTGCTGTATGCCAGGCACTGAGCTGCCACATGGGGTAGAGCCTTATTTGTACTGGGTCAGGCCAGGAACTTGAGCACCCCACCAGGCATCTAGATCCTCTTCCTGCCCAGGGACAAAGAGCCTAGACTCTCTGGAGCAGACACATTCCCAGCTATGGGCAGGGTGGGCTGGGACCTTAGGCAGGAGGTCGGTTTGTCCGCCCCACACTTTCCATGTGCTCATTGCTTTTTTCTTTTGGCACATCTTTCTGTTACCCCTTTACTCACTCATCTGCTCTTTGGCTCTCTTATTTTTGGTTATTACTTAATAAAGTTCTGCGGCCATAAAGAAAGTGAGAAGTAAGGCGTCACAGTCGGGAGTAACGCAGTGAGAGCTGGCGGCATGGGCAGCAGCAATCCGGGCAGAAGGAGGAGGCATCTGGATACGGCTGTCCTGGTGCCCACGGCACTGATCCGCTCTGGGGGCCAGCACACAGCTACAAGTCTGCTTCTCCAGCCTTACATCTTGTCCCTGAAGGCTCAGGGTTTCCATTGCCCAGGCTCTGGGAAGATTAACGTGTCATCTTTAAAGCACTTGGCACTTCTTGGAATAAGCCATGCTGCGAATTCAGACACTGGTATAGATTGAACTCATTAAATCTCTGACACCCTCCACGCATTAGAATTCTTAGAGCCCTGTTCTCTTGCATCTCCCGTGTCCTTTGCTAGTTGCCAGCTGGTCTCATAGACAAGCAAATTGCTGGCAGGGTTTGGTTAAGACACTGTACTTAGCCCATCTTTAAATACTGGTGATTGACAAGTCCCCCTCAAAGGGGCTATTTGAAAAGATTTAGTGTTGAGGCTTGCTATGTTTATACATTCCTTCTGCTCCATCTTGCAAATGCAGGAACCTCTGGGGATTTCCTGGGTCTTGGGAGACTAGATCTCTTCTTAATACATCAAAAACCAGCTTTTGGAAAGTGGGTTTGGTCTGTACTGATTCTAAAATACCTCAGATTATTAACCTTTGCACTCTCTCTGTGGAAGGCATACAGATTGTAAATCTATTTAGAGGAGAGGGAACACATTTGGGCACCAGCCTCCCTGTCCTCTGGACAGATGCCCTGGTGCTGAGTTAGAAGCACTCTGTGCGTGTGTCAGCTGGGGCTGGTAACCCGGGACCTGTCACCCTAGCGGAAACCGCTCCGTCTGGAATCCCCTCTGGCCCGATTGCCTCTCCACCCCTTTCCTGCCCTGACCACAAAAGGAGACTCAGAGGGTGCCATCTCTCTGCTCTTTCTTTGAGTCTTTAAGGAAAGTGTCTTCACCCAACACGTCTCATGCTATGGGCTAAATAGAAAACAACGGAAGCTTATTCCTCATTGTTAGTGAAACAGAGGAGGGGCAATGCATACTTTCATTAAATCGTGATCTGGAAGGATTCAGGTGAGGAAACCTGAATCTTCATCAAAATGGTGTTTGCTGCTATCACATGTCCCAGCTTTAGCTATGGCAGTCGGTTAACCATTCCCAACATACCTTTGTTCAGAAAGAAGTTATTTTCAGTTTTGGACTGTGAAAACAAAAGAATGCATTTTCATGATGTCACTGCTATAAGACTCTAGTTATAGATTATATATCCCTGCCCCTCAGACTCCCTATTTTCATTTTTCTTCTGGGGAAGGCACAAACCACGTCCACACAGGCATGTAAAGAAAATTCCTACTGAAGTAGGTTCTACCCAGAAGACATCTGGAGAAGATAAAGCCCTGTAGGTGGACTGAACTCTTTCAGGAAACTTGTAGGAACCTCAAAATTGGCCTAATTAATGTTTTTGCATAGTAAATATACCTGTTTTCATTGTAGACTTAATTAGCTGCTTTAAAAATAATTCTTCAGGTGAAAGATGTTAATGGCTTCTCATCCTGACCTGCTGAGCACAGCTAGAGAACCTGATAGTTTTAGGCCAATAAAAGGAAGTAGTACTTTACACGGCAGGTAGTAAATGTGTGAAAATCATTACTCCTAGAAACAGTATGGGCTGAAATTAAAAATAGATTCCAGGAATGAACTTTTAGAGTCATAGATGACAAATATAAATTGGGTTAAGGAACCGGATAAGTTAGGGAACATTTTCCAAATGCTTAAGTTAACATTAGAGATGAGTCTCCCATATTCCCCATAACCCTTGGTGACACTGCTGTCAGGGGCTCTGGGTAAGGTGGAGTGAATGTTGGTCTGACTCACTGAGGTGTTTTAAATTCTCATACTCAATTCTTTTTTTTAAGCCATTTTAACCAATTGAACCTCTTGTTTTTTTCTTTTTTTTTCATTCCTTTCTTTCTGTTGTTGATGATTATGATGTTCTGATTGTTTCAACTAGCCACTTTTTCAGAATTCTCTGAAATGGTCTGAAAAACCTACATGGGATTAGTGTAGAAAACATAAAAATTCTGAGTAGAAATAAAGAGAAAAAGCTTACAGCATACTACAGTCCAACCATAAGACAGGACCGTTGAGCTCCAACCCTGCCTCTGCCACTAACTAGGTGCTTGACCCTGGAGTGTCAGTGCATTTCTCCTGCCTGGTTTTCTTCACAAAGAAAGGGAGTTCAATCAAATGCCCTCTGAGTCCCATTGCTGGTGAAATTCTCTGAATCTATAAATAAGTATGTCATGCACATTCATTCAGGTAATTCGTAAAGTAAAAGAATAGTGGGGTGGAAAGGCTGTTTTGTCTTATTTTACAATAGAGATAAAGTAGAGAATTTCCCCCTTTTGATAGGAAATGTACATTGTAAGGGCGGTGCAAGGAAGCCGGTGTCGGCACCAGGAAACTCATAACTTCCTTTTCTTTGAATTTGGTAGATGATGTGAGACAGAGAGAGGAGGGAACTCACAGTGTGTGTAAGAGTGAGGCAAAATCTGAATTCTAATGTGGCCCAGTCACCAGCAGATTCCAGCCTTTCGATGGTAAAATGGAAATAAAATGGAACTTGTGGCATTGTGATGAGGCTGAAATGAGGTTAGTGGAATAAAGTGTTCTGTCCAGTTTCTCGTATAGAGTCAGTGCTCAATAAATCATAATGTTTAGAGAAAGGAGAGAGGTGTTCCAAAACAGAACAGTTATCATGGCAAGCTCCTTCAGGGAAGGAGAAGCTGGTGCAGCTGAAGGAAGCAGCTTGGGAAAAGTTGCAGCCTGCAGTCCACAGCTGTGCAAAGTATTCTGTAATTAATTAGGCATGAAATTAGCAGTGGAAAGCATTCCTAACCAGTAAAAGTCAGATCCAGTGTTTCACATTATATCCATGTTTTCTTTTCTTTAAGACTGCTCAGCTTTGCATATAACATTATGCAAAAGTTGTGAGCATTTTAGTAAATCAGTGGACATAACTGCTATACACTTGTGGACTTTGGGGAGAGGTCTCCCCAGAAGCAGATGTCTTGTTTGGTTCACATCACTGTCATCTACAGCCCTCCTGGTGGTTCAGAGGGTAAAGCGTCTGCCCGCAGTGCGGGAGACTCAGGTTCGATCCCTACGTCGGGAAGATCCCCTGGAGAAGGAAATGGCAACCCACTCCAGTACGCTTGCCTAGAAAATTCCATGGGTGGAGGAGCCTGGTGGGCTACAGTCCATGGGGTCACAAAGAGTCGGACACGACTGAGCAACTTCACTTTCACTTTCTTTCACTTTCATTGTCATCTACTGGCAGAGTATGTAAATTGCAGGTTCTTTCAAGAAATTGTACCTTTCGGGTATATCTTTAGGAAAGATAAACCTAAAGTTATACAAGAACAACAATCAACCTTTCCTGAGATGTAACCTGCTCTCCAGAAAGAAGTGAAAAGGGCCTTATTAGGAGTTTCAGGCACTGCATTCAGCTCCTGAATCAGGACATCCAGCTCTGCAAAGCTCAGCCCTTATTCACCATAAAAAATGCCAAGAGAAGAACACTGGGGTCCAGACTCTAGCAGAAATACTGTTCTCAAAGATGAGAAGGAAGCCACTTTGTCCTTCTTAGAGTCAGCAGTGCCCCTTTCCTGCCAAGATCCTGCCAATTTAATAAACAATCCATACCTTCCCACATTGTTGGAAGCACAGTAGCCCAGCAAATACCCAGTACCGCTGATGACCTTGGACTGGCCCCAGAGATTGTCCCCATACCCCTGAAGAAATACATAGGACAGTGGACATCCTTACAAACTGCTCTTCCTGCTTACATCATGCTTCATCTTAAGAAAAGCCAGCAGATAGTATGAAATATTGTTTCATCACACTGAGAAGCCAGTATTATAACTCGGGTCACTGTTTATCTAATAATACTTGGGGGCCATTAGCAACAAAACTGACCTTCCTGGCTCACATAGTTGATGAATTATACTATACTTTATAGTGGTTCCTTCACAGCAGACAGCTGGAAGCGTGTGGCTTTTTAACTTGGTGCCTTCATCTCAACGTGAGAATCTTTGTCTAGTTGGGCAGAGTGACTTAGTGAGAACAGCTGTTGGGTGGAGAACTGTGCAGTGGAGGGAGGCAGAGGAGATTCTTCCTCTGCCACGCCTACAGTGGTACAAGGACAGGGAGAAGACTTGGGAAAGCCCTTTGTAATGATGGCTGACACCCAGCAGCCACTTCCTGTGACCACACTTCCTGTGCCTTGTACGACCATCTCGTTTAACCCTCAGCAGTCACCCTACAAAGGTAAGTAGTCGTATTATCCCAGTTTTACAGATGAGGGAGCCACAACATGAAAATTACATCACTTGCCTAAGGTCACACTGTTACATTGCAGTTTTGAATTCAGGCGATGGCGGTTAACGCCAGTGTCTCATTCTCTGCATCCTGTGAGTGTTGGGGGAGAAGAGAATTGGAACCACCCCTCCCAGTGACAAAGTGAGGACAGAAAAACCACTTTTCAATTGTTTACTGAGCCACTTAGTCCCCATGGTACACAAGAGTAATAAGATATCACTGAACATACCCACTTTATTACAAGTTTTCATCATGGTAACTAATACATGCTGAATCTTCATAGCCTGTTGCATTTACCATAGAGACATCTGCTAAAAAATTTTTAAAAACTGGAGAAAACTGTACTTAGGTGAGCTTTTAAGGCCTTCCTGACTTTCAGTCTCAAATTGAAGCAGAAGGCTTTCTCAACTGAAATCAACAGCTTTGATCAGAGTGAAAGCAATGCATATTCGTCCCCGTCACTGCAAAATTTAAGACCTAGGTCTTCTGAGTTAAGCTGAACATCTCCTGCTATGTGGGGGCAGGGCTTTTTCAAGTCGCCTCTCCATCCAAGACAGATCGTAAGCTTAGACCCTGCAATTGGCACGCTGTCACATAACCTTGCTTTTTCTTTCATGAAGCATACAGGATTTTGGAGGTATCTAATTGGGAACTTCTTCAACATCTCTTAGAGATCATCTAGCTTACTCAGAATCCCAGAGATATGGAACCTCACGCAGTTGTATACATTGTCTTTATTCTCTGTCATATTGGGCCCATATCTGTCAAATTTTATCCTCTCCATGAATCCCAGTTCTCCCCACAAGAGCACCCAAGATAATGCCTTCTCAGAGATCCACATGGCTGTTGAGGACGTGATCATACCCACCAAGTCTCTGCTCTCCCCATCAGCCTTCCTCGGCCCCTTTCCATCCTATTGCTCTCCTGTTGAAGGTAGGTTTCAGGACATGGGCCCAAATGCTAAGAAAAAGTGGTATCTGTGTCTGCCATGCCCTCCATGCCAGCAAGCTGCCTCTCTTGAGTCAAGGAATGCAGTAAACAAGCCTTGGTGGAGGGTTTCCCAGCATGGCATTTTCATCACTGGATATTGACTCTCCCTGGGCCTCTTCCCAGACTTCATACAACACTTGGAGCAAGGAAAACTGACGTTGAAGCTATTTGGTCTCCACAAAGCCACTGTCTTCTGGAGGCTTCCCGTCTATTGATGGGAAGGGCCAGTATTTTCCTCTCTCTGACACCCTTCCCAACATGGTGTAGTGGAGTTGCATCAACCCCAGAGCAATCTGGCCCTACCTATTGGAATGGGGATCCACTGCCCTCTGGGCTGCTGACATTGCCTTCTACTGCTGCTGCTGCTGCTAAGTCACTTCAGTCGTGTCTGACTCTGTTCAACCCCATAGACGGCAGCCCACCAGGCTCCCCCGTCCCTGGGATTCTCCAGGCAAGAACACTAGAGTGGGTTGCCATTTCCTTCTCCAGCACATGAAAGTGAAAAGTGAAAGTGAAGTCGCTCAGTCGTGTCCAACTCTTCACGACCCCATAGACGGCAGCCCAGCAGGCTCCTCCATCCATGGGATTTTCCAGGCAAGAGTACTGGAGTGGGGTGCCATTGCCTTCTCTGTGCCTTCTACTATCTTGTTCAATTTGGAGGATCTATAGAAGAGCATCCTGGAGCAGGAGTGGGTGGTAGACCAAATTATCCAACCTGGGCCTACCCATGTGGTTGTTTTGGCATCTACCAGGCTTAATAATAGCATCTTGGTCAGGTCTGGTGCCTCTGAATTCCTGCCACAGTGTCTTCTCTGCAGATGGATGCATAATCTAAGAGAAAGAACATAGGGCTGGGAAACAGGAAGCCTGGAGTTTAGACAGAGGAATATTACTGTCACTTAAACTGCTGTGTTATCTTGGGGAAATCATCTGTCTTGTCAGTTCTTCATCTGAATTATGGAGTTAATATGCCTGTTTTACATTAATCCAGAGTTTGTCAACAATAACACTATTGATATTTTGGCCCAAATAATTCTTTGGTGGGGGCCTGAGTGGGGGACTGTCCTGGGAATCGCAGCATGTATAGCAGAAGGCCAGGCCTCTGACCACCAGATGCCAGTAGCGTTTCCACCTTGTGGAAACCTGAAGTGTCTCTAGACATTGCCGAGTGTCCCCAGGTGGGCAAAACTGCCCCCTGTTGAGAGGCACTGCATTAACTCATAAGATTATCTGCATACATGAGGTAACAATGTGTGCAAATACAGGACATCATACTTGACATCATCATTCTTTTGACATTTTGGTGTTTTCTGATTTGACTATAATTCTGTAGCAGCAGAAACACCCTCTTCCAACAACACAAGAGAAGACTCTACACATGGACATCACCAGATGGTCAAAACTGAAATCAGATTGATTATATTCTTTGCAGCCAAAAATGGAGATGCTCTATACAGTCAGCAAAAAGAAGGCCGGGAGCTGACTGTGGCTCAGATCATGAACTCCTTATTGCCAATTCAGACTTAAATTGAAGAAAGTTGGGAAAACCACTAGACCACTCAGGTATGACCTAAATCAAATACTTTATGACTATACAGTGGAAGTGAGAAATAGATTTAAGAGACTAGATCTGATAGATAGAGTGCATGATGAACTATGGATGGAGGTTCATGACATTGTACAGGAGACAGGAATCAAGACCAACCCCAAGAAAAAGAAATGCAAAACAGCAAAATGGCTGTCTGAGGAGGCCTTACAAATAGCTGTGAAAAGCAGAGAAGCGAAAAGCAAAGGAGAAAAGGAAAGATATATCCATTTGAATGCAGAGTTCCAAAGAATAGCAAGGAGAGATAAGAAAGCCTTCCTCAGCGATCAGTACAAAAAATGGAGGAAAACAACAGAATGGGAAAGATTAGAGATCTCTTCAAGAAAATTAGAGACACCAAGGGAACATTTCATGCAAAGATGAGCACAATAAAGGACAGAAATGGTATGGACCTAACAGAAACAGAAGACATTAAGAAGAGGTGGCAAGAATACACAGAAGAACTGCACAAAAAAGATCTTCACGACCCAGATAATCATGATGGTGTGATCACTCACCGAGGGCCAGACATCCTGGAATGTGAAGTCAAGTGGGCCCTAGGAAGCATCACTATGAACAAAGCTAGCGGAGGTGATGGAATTCCAGTTGAGCTATTTCAAATCCTGAAAGATCATGCTGTGAAAGTGCTGCACTCAATATGTCAGCAAATTTGGAAAACTTAGCAGTAGCCACAGGACTGGAAAATGTCAGTTTTCATTCCAATCCCAAAGAAAGGCGATGCCAAAGAATGCTCAAACTACCACACAACTGCACTCATCTCACTCGCTAGTAAAGTAATGCTCAAAATTCTCCAAGCCAGACTTCAGCAATACGTGAACTGTGAACTTCCAGATGTTCAAGCTGGTCTTAGAAAAGGCAGAGGAACCAGAAATCAAATTGCCAACATCTGCTAGATCGTCGAAAAAGCAAGAGAGTCCCAGAAAAACATCTAAGCTTTTGACTCTATGGATCACAATAAACTATGGAAAATTCTGAAAGAGATGGAATACTAGACCACCTGACCTGCCTCCTGAGAAACTTGTATGCAGGTCAGGAAGCAACAGTTAGAACTGGACATGGAACAACAGACTGGTTCTACATAGGAAAAGGAGTATGTCAAGGCAGTATATTGTCACCCTGCTTATTTAACAGAGTATATCATGAGAAACACTTGGCTGGAGGAAGCACAAGCTGGAATCCAGATTGCTGGGAGAAATATCAGTAACCTCAGATATGCAGATGACACCACATTTATGGCAGAAAGTGAAGAAGAACTAAAGAGCTTCTTGATGAAAGAGGAGAGTGAAAAAGTTGGCTTAAAGCTCAACATTCAGAAAACAGATCATAGCATCCGGTCACATCACTTCATGGCAAATAATTGGGGAAACAGTGACTTTATTTTTCTGGGCTCCAAAATCACTGCAGATGGTGATTGCAGCCATGAAATTAAAAGACGCTTACTGCTTGGAAGGAAAGTTATGACTAACCTAGACAGCATATTAAAAAGCAGAGACATTACTTTGCCAACAAAGGTCTGTCTAGTCAAGGCTATGGTTTTTCCAGTAGTCATGTATGGATGTGAGAGTTGGACTATAAAAAAAGCTGAGTGCCGAAGCATTGATGCTTTTGAACTGTGGTGTTGGAAAAGACTCTTGAGAGTCCCTTGGACTGCAAGGAGATCCAACCAGTCCATCCTGAAGGAGATCAGTCCTGGGTGTTCATTGGAAGGATTGATGTTGAAGCTGAAACTCCAATACTTTGGCCACCTGATTCGAAGAAGTAACTCATTGGAAAAGACCCTGTTGCTGGGAGGGATTTGGGGGCAGGAGGAGGAGGGGACGACAGAGGATGAGATGGTTGGATGGCATCACCAACTCAATGGACTTGGGTTTACGTGAACTCTGGGAGTTGGTGATGTATAGGGAGGCCTGGTGTGCTGCAGTTCATGGGGTTGCAAAGAGTCGGACACGACTGAGCGACTGAACTGAACTGAACTGAACTGTGGAAGCAGAAAGTTGTTGTTTAATCGTAAGTCATGTCCAACTCTTTTGCAACCCCATGGACTGTAACCCGCCAGACTCCTCCGTCCATGGAATTTCCTAGTCAGGAACACTGGAGTGGGTTGCTATTTTCTTCTCTAGAGAATCTTCCTGACCCAAGGATTGAACCCATGTTTCCTGCATTGGCAGACATATTCTTTACCACTGAGCCGCCAGGGAAGCCAAAAGCAGAAAATAGGAACCACATATTCTGTATCATATCCCTACATGGTCCCACAAGTAACTTGATAAGTCCATTCTTTACTTCATGCAATTCAGGTGTTTCCTTTTTTTTTTTTTTTAACATATTTAGTATCAACTGTGTGTTAGATGAAGAGCCAGAAAGATGAGTGAAAGTGAAAGTGAAGTCGCTCAGTCTGTCCCACTCTTTGCCACCCCATGGACTGTAGCCTACCAGGCTCCTCCGTCCCAGGGATTTTCCAGGCAAGAGTACTGGAGTGGGTTGCCATTTCCTTCTCTAGGAGATCTTCCTGACCCAAGGATTGAACCCAGGTTTCCCGCATTATAGGCAGACGCTTTACCCTCTGAGCCACTAGGGAAGTCATTTTTTCAACATATTTAGTATCAACTGTGTGTTAGGTGAAGAGCCAGAAAGAGTAGCCATGCCTATTTTCATGGATGATAAATTCCAGTGGGAGGAATATTTAAACACAGAAATGACTCGAATGCAGAGTATACATATCTAAGACCAGAAGGAGGCACCCAGGTAGCAGAGAGAAAATACTCATGTAAGAGGCGCTTTTTGGGGCAGGTCCTGAGGGTCGAATGGGATTTCAGTAGGGAGCAGTGTGATTAAGCGCAGAGAAGCACATAGATTAGACAACAGGGCGGCAGGAGATAAGACCCTGTGGCCTGTTCATGAAGCCTCCAAATGCCATGTTTGCATATTGTCTTTAGCTTGATGGGGGAACCATGGAAAATTTCTGAGCAGTGGGATGGCAGGGTCAGAGCTGTATTGAAGGGCTTTGGCAGTAGTGTCAGGGATGTACTTGAGTGAGGAAGGGCCTCGTACAAGGTGCCTGAGGGACCAGACTAGAGTGATAGTGGTTGGAGTGGGGGACGAGGAAGTGGAGAAGAAGGTACAGGGGGAGAAACAATAGCATGTGAAGGAGGAAGGGAAGGAGGCAGAGAGGACATTGAATCTGATCCCTGAGAAAAGGTTTCCATTAATAGAACAGGATGAGATGGAGGAAGAACCAGGAACCAGGAACTTTGGGCACTGGAGAGGGGCCAGGGAAAAGCATTAAATGCATGTGTTTCCCAAATCCTTCCACATCCATGCACGATGCAGTCTAGCACACTTCATGTGGGAAAAGGCACACATCGTTTGCTCAATGCTTTTCTTCTCAATGGAGATGGGCATCTCAAATCCATTTACCATTTTTGAGGGACTACTTATGTTCCTAACATTCAGTGAAAAGAGGTGGGGTGGGGGGAGCTCAGCTTAGGACCTGAGTCCCTGTGCAAAGCATCTTTTATAAGCAAAAAGAATCAGAGTTTGGAATTAACTAAGTAACAGTAGGAGCAGAATTGCATGCAGAGTATATGCCATATGCTGTTTTTTCCTAATATTCTAACAGTACACCGGGATGCTCTAGATCCGCATACACAAGTGTGTGCCCACAGCAGGGGCTCTGAGCTTGAATTGGTCCAGCTGGGTGTGCTCCCTTCCACTGCTCACACGATCAGGAAAACAGAGCCTGGACCCTTGAGTGTTGGAGCAGGTGTCCCTATGCTTATGTTGCCGCAAAAGGCTTCACCTTCCCAGCGACTCCTCTGTCACATTCCCGTCTTGCCCCGTCAGCAGGTGATAACGCCTTTGGTTTATTTTTTCTTTGCCCCCACCCCCAGCCCACCTTCACCCTTTATATTAGTTTATTTCAGCGCACTCTGCAATTACGATGTTGAGATTCTTAAATGCATCTAAGAAGGGACAATCAAAGGGATGGCTCCTAGGACACCCATCCGTCTTCCACTCTACATACATGTTTAGTCATTAATATTTATCTGCTAATCAGCTAAAGAGATGCTTCATGCATATGTGGGACTGTCACAGGAAAGATGGCCATCCTGCCTCAGCCATTCTCACTGACAGCCCCATGTTCGGTTCATTCTCAGGGGGACAGTGGGAGGAGAGGTCCGAGGACCAAGTCCTCTGGCTCTGGTTTATAGAAGTTGGCAGTGGGAGCCAGCTGTGAACCTTCTTCCCTCTGTTCTCCAGCAGTGATCAAAAAACCACACCTTACCTGTGGGTAAGTTTTCACAATTGATTGAGCATTTTCATCGGCATTAGCCCAGCCAGCTGGCATGATGGAAACTCGCACAGGTAGTAAGTTGCCCCTGCTTTGTTGGGGACTGAGGTACAGAGGGGTGCATGACTCACCCAGGGCCACACAGCTCGTTTGTGCCAGAGCAAGGACCCAGTCCTCTGTCCAGGCTCCGGCCCCCTGGTGACCTCTGTCAAGTCCATCACCTTTGCTTTCCTCTCTCCTGCTGCAGGCTTCCCCTGGTCCATTTCATTGCTGATTGGGGCTGCCATGGAGTGAGGAACCAACAAGGGAGGAAAAAAATAAATGCATAAAATAAGTGACTTGGGGATGAATAAATAATACTTTATATAATAAATAATAAATTAAATAATAATAAATAAATAATACTCAGATAATACTCTGAGTGAATAAATGAATGAGGAATGAATTAACTAGAGGAATAAATAAGGAAATGAAACGATATGATGTACAGAGAAGCAAAGTGTAGCTCCCGGGAGTAGATCTAATTATGGTGACAAAATGATATTTGTTGGCTGAGCTCCCCTAACTCTCGGTTTACCCATTCCCTTTAGCCCCTGTGTCCTGGGCTTTTGTTTTATGCGTTTTCTGAGGTTCCTGCAGTAAAGCGTATACTAGTGAGGCCAGCTTCACACGTGGTTTTTATCTCGTAGAAACACGCCTTGTCTGATATGATGGCTCCACGTTTGGCGTTGGCTACTTTGAAGCTAATCAAGGTGCACACTGAGTAGTTCCGTGCGGATCACCCACTTGCCAGCTGATGGGCCAGGGCTGCCGCAGGCGAGGCGTGCCCTTGGTGCGGCCAGAGGGTCGGCCCTGGCAGGCAGGCCGCGTGCGCGCGCCTCTGGGTGCGGCTGTTTCACTCACTTGCCCACATATGTAACGGCTGTTCAGACAGATTTGTGAGCTCAATTTATCTTTCTCTTTCATCATTAAGTTTTCCTTTTCCAGTGTCTGTTCAAATTGGCAAGACAGTTTTGGTGGCAGTGAGTTCCATTTCTACTAGTAATAGCAACAACTGTTTATTGAGTACCTACTACATGTCTAACACTTTAAACAGAGCTGCCAGTGCATACAGTAGGGCCCCAGCTGATAGGGGAGGAACTGCGGGGACTCAAGGTGGGGGCCCTCTGGAGCACCAAGTGAGGGTGGAGGCCAGTGGACACGCCATGCACAGGACAGTTAAGAGGGATGATGCCCCACAGTCCCAGGGAGATGCCAAGCTTCCCACTATACTGGCAGTGATTGCAGGGAGGCTACCAATACATATCCTTTCTCTCAATGTTGTTGCAAATGTCATTGCAACAACAATGAAAAAAGAATGAAAATTCTTTTTATGGCTGAGTAATAATCCACTGTGTGTATGTACCACATCTTCTTTATCCATTCCTCTGTCAATAATAAGGACCTACTATATAAGACAGGGAGCTCTACCCAATATCCTGTAATAACTTAATCTGGGAAAAGAATCTGAAAAAGAATGGATACATATATATGTATAGTTGAATCACTTTGCTGTATATCTGAAGCTAACACAATATTATAAATCAACTATACTTCAATAAAAAAAAATTTAAAATATATATCCTGTCTCTGTTTGAGACAGGGTTGAACTTTGAGATTGGATTGCCACTGACTGCAGTTCCAAGAAGCGGGGGTGGGGGGGGTAGGGAGGAGATAGAAAAAAAAGATGAAGTGTTAAACATTTTTCAGAGCCCTGGTACCTACATCATTTCATTTAATGTGCACAACTATATGAGGCAGGAGTGATTGTTTCTGTTTTGCAGGTAAGGATACCTGTCAAATGTCATATGACCTGTCACCCAGCAAGAGGGAGCACCCAGGCTTCAGCCACATAGTCTGTTGTTCCTTCCACAATACCAGAATTGGACAAGAAGGTTTCTAGCATTCCTTGCAAGTTCAGAAACTTCTGAATCTCAGGTCCCACTCAGCTTAACTTGGTTGACATGGGAGGATATCAAGAAACTTCGTGGTTTGCCATGTGTGGAGAGGGGGGTATATAGTATTAGGATACACACATAGGTTGTGATTGTGGTTAAAGCTGGTTAACTCCCGGCTCTAATACAAATCGTGGCATGTTGGGCATAAATTTCTCTGCCTTGGTTTCCTCATCTGTAAAATG
Source organism: Odocoileus virginianus (assembly GCF_023699985.2). Classification (NCBI taxonomy): domain Eukaryota; kingdom Metazoa; phylum Chordata; class Mammalia; order Artiodactyla; family Cervidae; genus Odocoileus; species Odocoileus virginianus. The sequence continues at coordinate 23,698,074 of NC_069678.1, read as the reverse complement.
GAGATAATACGGTATTCATCTCATGGCCTACAAAGCCCCTCTGACCCTCACCTTTCCCATCTCACCTTCTCCCAGCCTCACTGGCCTCCTCACCGCTCCCTGAACACCCCCGTCACATTCCCACCTTCAAGCCTTCACATTGGCCATCCTCTCTGTCTAGAATGATCTTCCTCTATCCACATGGCCTATTCCTCTGCTTTCAACAAATGTTTGCTCAGATACCATCTGCTCCATGAGGACCATCCCTCAGCACTGCCGGTCCCTCTTGTCTGTGCTTCTGTTTTATCCATCGTATTTTTCCCTAACCAACTACATATTGACCTTGCAGTTTGCTACTTGTTCATTATCCTTATTGCTTGCTGTCTGTATGCAAGGTAAAGGTCTTTGTTTTGTTCCCAACTGTGGCCCCAGTGCCTAGTACAGAGCCTGCCACATCCGGATGCTCGGGTCGTAGCACTGAAATGATTAGCACAGTTTGTGAGGGTTAAATTAGAGAGCATCTCGTAATCACTGAGCTCAAAGCCTGACCCTTAGCAAAGACTCCATACAAGGCTGCTCTTGTATCCAACCTTCATGTTGATTAATTCGCTGGGTTGAGGTCCCACTAGAGGGAAACTCAGGGTATGTTCCACAGGCCCATCCACTGTAGGCGAGGTCCCCTGTTCCTACCCACCTTCCTAGTGGACACAGAGAGAACATTTTGTGAAGCTCTGTGACCCACTGGGGCAGGCTATCAGTCAGTTTCAGTATGCACCTGGAGAAGCCCAGTCAGGGCGCCTTTGGTAGCTTGTTTAAGGAAAGATGGTGAGTCAGATCCCTGACTGTGTGGCCATCCAGCAACTGCAGGGAAGTGCAGCTGCACTGAGGAACGCCTCAGCCCTGGGAGAGCGTCCCCTCAGCGCAGTGCAGCCCAGTGCTGGCCTTACCAAGCTACGTGTGGGAAAGAACTGCAACCGGGAGAGCTCAATGCAGAAGCTTCCTTTCTTGTGCCACTAGACAAGTCTCAGAAGACCGTAGGAGAAGCCAAATTTGCTTAAAGAATACAGAGACAAATTGGAGAAAGAGAAAGTGCGGCCCGGTCAACCAGAGATATTCCACAGAAAGGGCCTGGCGGACGGCAGGGCCCGGCCAGCCTGTGTGGGGTCTGTGCCCGAGCCCCACCCCCCATCCAGTCCCGTGACCTCCAGGACACAGGTGATGTGAGGCTGGACTCCTCTGGTCCCGTTCCTTCCTCGGCCCTGCAAGCTCAGCTCCCAGGGGCCCAAGTAGCCTTTTCTTCTTCCTTCTTCCTCCTTTTGTGTCCCAGCAGAGAGGGTTCTGTTGAGTTCTGTCTGGCAGTGTTTTGTGAAGGCCTGCTCAGCCATCACTCAGCATGTGAGGATGCCTGTCATTGTCCCTAAATCAGGGCTTCCAGCCCAACACTGCCAACTGAGGCTCTTCAAGCCATTTCTAGAGACAATAGTTAGGAATACAGACCCAGAGCCACCTGGGTTTGAACCTGGCTCCCATAGACAGGATCCTGGTGGGCTGCAGTCCATAGGGTCGCACAGAGTCAGACACAACTGAAGCTACTTAGCATGCAGTAATACTTATTAGCTCTGTGATCTTGGGGAAGGAGGACTAATAATAGTGCCTATATCATCAGGTTATCGTGAGCTGCAAATGAATGTCAAGTGCCTAGAACAGTGCCTGGCATATAGTAAATGTTTGTTTTTCTTGTCATTATTATTGTTTAGTGTTGTTCTGTAATAAGTGCTATAAAGATGCACAGCGGTTCTAGGAGTCCAAAAAGAGACTTTAATCTGGGAAAGATCCCTGAAAGAGGTGACAATGACCTGAATCTGGAACGATGAGTAGGCATTACCCCAGTTGAGAAGGTGGAAGGTGGTGCAGAGAAGGGGTGTTGGTAAACCATGAGTGTGACGTTACTGAGTGTGTTAGGAACTTCATGGAGGCTAGTGTTGCTTCTGTGTTGAGGTTCGAGGCAGGATGCTAAGGGATGAGGCTGGAGCAAGGTCAGATCATGGTGGGTTTTATTAGCTCAGCACCTTCTTCTGAATCCTGTTAGCCCAGATCCCACTCTTCTTCTCACTTCCTCCAGGTCCAGGTAGCAGTCACCTTCCCTGTACTACTGGCCAAAAGAGTTTTGGAGAGATTGCTGTGTGCCCCAAGCTGGCCAATCATAATAGTCCCCTGGAACTTCCACTGGGGCCTGGGAGGCCCAGCCCAGGGCCCCTCGTGGCATATTGCTGGAGGAGTGTGGTTCTGGGGAACTAAAGGCCTCTTTCCCGCTGTGACATGGTCCCCAGTCCTGGCCTCTCAGGTCCTGAAACTGCCCAGGTGCCTGCAGGCTTTCCTTCTGTGCTGCGAACTTTCCCATTGTCCTGCCAGCAAACCTGTTTTTAGAATCTGAGCTTCTTCTAGTGAGTTTCTGATATTTGCAAATGAAAAAGGCCTGACTAATAGACCACGCCGAAGAGCTGGGATTTCATCTGCTGAGAGTGAGGAGCTATTGAAGGGTGTTAAATTGGGGTCGGTTGGGCCTCTCAGAGGCATCGCCCTGCCAGCGCTGTGGAGGATGAATTAGAGAGAAAGGTCGCAGATGGGGACCCAGGTACCGGCTGTCATCCTCAACCAGGAGAGAAGCGGCGAGGGCCTGACCCGAGGGGATTGAAGTAGGAATGGAGATAACAGGCTGATCCCAGAAATGGAGGCAGATACCTGAGGCGGCCCAGAGCAGGAGGAACCAGGAGCTGACTGACCCTCAGCCACGTCCCCGCCCGTGAGGCCCAGGGCCTGAGGTCTCTCGACCAGCTGCAGGTGGCCTGGCTTGGAAGGTCAAGGCCAGGTTGTGGCAGAGACAGGGAGAAATTCTGTTCTCCCCTTGCAGCAAGCCCTTTCTGCTGGACACACCATCACCTGGCCATGTCGGGCCTGCCCCTACCCCCAGCCCAGCCCAGTGCTCTGCCATCTGCCACTGCCGAGGGATTCCTTTTAAATGTGTTTGTCCGCTTTCCCGTCTGTCTTAGAGTGATTCCTCATCAGAAGTCGGCCCTGCTCTCTGCTGCCTTTGTGCCTTCCTCCTGGGGCTCCCAGGCTGACCCTGTTTCCTCCGCACCGAAGAGGCCTCCTGGAGCTGTGGACAGCCCGCCCCACAGGACCCTAAAGGCCGCATGAGAGAGGCTTGCCAGGACGGAGGAGTGGAAGGGGAAATGGCTTAGGAGTCAGGGAAAGAGCATTTTAAAAGTACATTCTATGGAAGAAACTTAAGTGTCCATCAACAGACAAGTGAATACAGAAAATGTGGTATATATATGCATATATTTATAAATGGAATACTATTTAGTCAATAAAATTGAAGGTTTTTCATTTACAGCAATGTGGATAGACTTGGAGGACATTAGGCTATGTGAAAGAAGTTGAACAGAGAAAGACAAATACTGAATTATGATGTCACTTATATGTGGAACCAAAAAAGTTCAACTAACTAGTGAATATGAGAAATTAGAAGGCTCACAGATATAGAGAACAAACACATGATTTCCAGTAGAGAGAGGGTATGAGAGTAAGGAAAAAAAGAAAAAATGTTTATTGTGAGATTATATAAAATCATGTATGTGAAACCTTATAAAATCGTAAAGCACTACAGAATTTGAAGAACCTTTCATTCAAGTTTTTAAAATTTTTAAATTAAAAATTTAAGAAAAAAGTTCATTATATATATGAGAGACTTTACAAATATCATTTCATTTAATTCTCACAATACCTTGGTAGATACTTTCTACTCCATTTTATAGGTGAGAAAGCCAATGTTCAGGAAAATCAAATAACATAAACAGCATCATGCAGCTGCTAAGGGAAAAAAATGAAATTTGGAGCCCAGCTCCTTGGCCATTCTCACCTTTAGACAGTTTTTTTTTTTTTTCCTTTAAACCATTTTAGAGTGGGTTGCTGTTATCTCAAGTCCAGCAACTATGATTATCTAAGATGTGAGTTGGTTGACATAGTATTGGATAATAAACTTTACAAATATAATATCAAACTGATGGTGTTTTTCTTCACCTTAATTATCTGATTTAAGTAGAGATAAGTTGCACTTTTAAAAGAACCAAGTTGAGGTACAGAAGTTTTCTTTTTGTTGGTTTGTACTTTCCCCCAGTTTCAGAGCAGGTACCATCACTGGCTACTAGAAACCTCACCCATCTGGGATGTTTTCCACCTCTCACATTTTAGGCAGATCTGTGTCCTGGGCAGAGCAACTGTTTTCTGGTTATCAGCTATGGCATCAAACCACACGTGCCCTCAAACCATGCTTACCCCTTCCTTAGGAAAGATTCAATTCCTTATCTCAGCTGAGTTAAGAAAAAGATCCATCTTCTAAGTTACTTTCAACTCTTCAAAATGATCCTTCAGCAATTCCACCACACAGACCTGGGAATTAATCTGTGATTCATCAGAGATGCAGGAATGTGACAAAAAGTTATTCCAAACGTTCAGGCATATGGGCAACAAGTATATAGTAGGTGCTCCACATTGCCTGATTGGAAGTTACCTTGAGGGCCATGCATCCCTCTGGGAGGGAGGAGCCTGAACATGTCTTCTTGGCCCTTCAGAACTCCATACATTGTGGGGGGCAGGACTCTCTAAGGCATGGGGTCTAAGGACAAGAGTCTAAGAGTGCTAAGAGCCTTATGTGCCCTGAAGGTGGGCTCTACCATGTGAGGAGGGACATGGAGTGATGGATAAGAGTGAGGACCTATGGCCAGACAGCCCGCTCCATCAAATATAACCCTGGGTAGGTAGTTTGTCAGTTCTGATCTCAGGTTCCTCATCTGAGAAATGGCGATAATGGTACCTAGCTCATGGAGCTGTGAGAATTACCTAAGTTAAGCCCCATTGTGTGCTTAGGACAGCTATTATTATGTGATGCTCAGTGGGTATCAAAGAAGATCATTATCACTCTTAGACCCTCATCTTTAGACCCCATGCCTTAGAGAACCCTGCACCCCACAATGTGTCACGTTCTAAAGGGCCAAGAAGACACGTCCAGACTCCTCTTTCTAGACCATAAGCTTCAGTACCATGATTTCAGAATCTCCGCTGAAAACAGCCTCATATCTGCTTCTGGAACTCCTGTAGACCTTTTCCGCACGTCTGCCTCTTGGGGGTGGACTCCACTGCCTTGGGGCCCAGAGGCCCCGAGTAACTGAAGATGAAGGTGTGGATGGAACCTGGGCCTGTGGACTTCAGTGTCCCCACCTGGGTGTGATCAGCTCTCAGTGGACCGCGGGGTCTGCACCTGTGTGTCTGTGGCCCCTCGTGTCTCTTGGGGATGTGGGTGCGCTCCTCATGGACTGCAGTGTCCACATCCATGTGACTGACTGCTGTGTCCCGCCACCGTGGTCCTGCAGAACTCGGTGGAGTCTGATAATTCTAAATTTGGATCCAGTCTTCCAGACAGGAAGCTTTAGAATTGTCAGGGCCAGAGAAGAGCACATATTTTGTTTAGCAATTTGTAAGATTGTCCTCTAACTTTAAAATACTTACTCATACTGAATGTGGGCTTTTCTTTAAAAACAAAAAAATCTTGTCCCAGACCCTGAAAATTTTAGGGGAGTTGAGGGAATGTGCTGCTGATATTGGTGGTGAAGGGGGAAATGGAGAGTGATTACCAAGATGATGCTCTGGGCCCAGCCCCTGGGAGTGACAGCAGGATGTGTTGATTTGCTTCCTCACTCCCTCCCTCTGCTAACTGGCCAAGTAGAGAGAAGGTGGGGGTGTTGGAAACCTAGGAGTGACAAAGAAAACAACAGTGTGTACGGGCGCGGCTGGGCTCCTGGAGTCAGGCCGGGACCTCCTGCCTCAAACACCTATCTGTTTGCGCTGGTCAACTGGGAGCTCTCGGTGGGGATCCCACTCTCCCTTCTCTTGGAAACAGCTTTCCTCCTGTTTTCTCCACCCACCTCACTCCAGATCCAGCTGGAATCTTGGGTTTCTGTTAGCTTCAGCACCCCTGGCGGAGGCCTTCGGGAACCACTCTTCAGTAGCCCTAGGGTCTGACTTAGCACGATCGTCTGTACATCTGGAGCTCTCGCCAGCCAAGATAATTCACATAATTCACGCCAACATAAACAATTGTATTCCCACACAGATTGGGTTTGTTCTTCCCTGTCTCACTCTCTGCCTTCCCTCTCCAAATGACCTTCAGAAGTTCTAGAAGCTCCGGTTTCAACATGACACAGAGCAACTCAGTGCCCTTCTTTCCTCGACCCAGGTTCTTGCAGCTGCTGAGCATCCTGCAGAGTACGTGAGGCACAGTCGGCCAGCACCTGCGGTGAAAGGCAGTCCCCAGATGTCAGAGGTGGCACAGAGCGATTGGAAGCACCCACACACAACCATGAGTTCAAAGCCCAGCTCCCACACTTAATTCCTGTGCATCTTTGGGCCAGTTACTTCACTTCTCTGAGCTGCAAGCGCTGCCTGTATAAAATGAGGATAATAATGCTGACCTTAGCGCTGTGCAAGGAGTTAAAGAACGGCACATGTAAAACCCCTAGCATAGGACCTGGCACAAATAAATTCTCAATAAATGTGAAGGCAGTGACCTTATTATTTTTGATTCCCAGCACCCCATCCAATGGCTGGCATAATACATGTGGGTTCTCTTCTTAAAGCTGTTAGGAGCTGACTCTGCTGAGGGGAGTGAACTGAGTTTAAAGGTACAAGTAACGGCAGGTCCACTGGCTGAACCCCAAGAACAGCTGCCTCTGTTGATCCATCTTCTCCCTCAATCATTAGCTTTCCTCCCTTGGCTAGAAAATGTCACCCTTGAAATTCGAGCTTGAGTTGGAATTAGGCAGGAGTACTGTGGGCCCAGGGAACCACACACATGTCAAATGTGTCACCTTGGCAAGGCTTGCGGGGTCTCCTGCGGCCACTTACAAACCTCGTCCTTTATTCTCTTGACCACTTATGTCAGGGCTGCTGATGCTCTTTAATCTCCTGCATGAATATTCTTTCTTATCTGTCTAAGAGAGATGTGTAGTAGAAGTGGAAATGCAGAAAATTTAAAGGTTTATAAATGGCAAGGAGGAGGAAAATAGCCCTCTTAGGGAGGCAAAGTGGGGGTTGGCTTTCAGCTTACACTCTCCTGGACAAATGTAGATCATCCTAAGAGTCTGATTGATCCTCGTCACTCTGGGAAATCTCCCACAAGGACAGTGGAGGCCTGACTTGGGCCTCAGAGTGCCTGTTTGTGGCATGATTGTGGGTACATAGGGCTTGTGGTTCTTTCCCCCTCCTTTTGCGTTGTCTCCTTTGGAATCTTATTTCAAAAGAAAGTAAATATCAGGTACTCATATGTTTTGCTGTTTGTAGCAGATGCCACCAAAGAAATTGAAGGCAACTGAGTGTGTTAAAATCATTTCAACCCATCAGGGCTGCTTGGAGTAATTTCCCTGGAAACCTGTGAAAAGGGTTTTCAGGCTGAACTCAAGACAGTTGTAAATGTGTCCTTTTGTTGGATAACAGAAGGTGAATGTTAATGCTGAGAGGGACTCGGGGAGCCAGATGAGTGCTTGTCTTAGAAGCTCTCAGAAGCTCACACTGCCTCCCAAGGCCTCAGCCTTCCTGGAGGAGCAGTTTGGAGCCAGCTCTGTTGGGTCAGAACTTGCAAGCGTGAGACCCATCCCCTGGTCAACAGGTGGGCAGAGTGACCAATACCAGTCAGTCCACCTCTGCCCTGGGGCCCTGGGTCTGTGAAATATGAACGTGGCAGGATGTGAAGAGGTGCTTGTACAGAGAACAGCCGGGGTTGGGAAATATGGACTGAGGCAGAGAAACACAAGCTTGGGTGTCAGATGCTGTGATTCTTATCCCAGCTCAGTCACCAACTAGCCCGACCTAAAGGAAGTCACTTAACTACGTCGGTCTCTGTTTCCTTTTTTTTATTCTTTGGCTGCGCTGGGTCCTGGTTGCTGAGCACAGGCTTTCTCTAGTTGCGGCAGGCGGGGGCTGCTGTCTGGTTGTGATGTGCGTTCTTCTCACTGCAGTGTCTTCTCTCGTTGCAGAGCGCAGGCTCTAGGCGCCTGGGCTTCAGTACCTGTGGTGCATGGGCTTGATTGCCCTGTGGCGTGTGGGATCTCCCCACACCAGGGATCAAACTGGTGTCCCATGCATTGCAAGGCAGATTCTTAACCACTGGACCAGCAGGGAGACCCAGCCTCCATTCCCTTACCTATAAAATGAGGGGTTCGATCAGATTGAGGACTCTACACCACCAGGCTCCTCTGTCCGTGCAGTCCTCTAGGCAAGAATCCTGGGGTGGAGAGCCAGTCCCTTCTGCAGGGGATAGAACCCTGGTCCCCTGAATTGTAGGCAGGTTCTTTACTGTCTGGACCATCAGGGAAGTCCCGGCTTAGGTTGAAGGGTGGCAAACCTTTTCTCTAAAGGGCCAGAAAATAAGCATTTTAGCTTATTTAGCTTCACAGTCCATTTGGTCACTGTTGCAACTACTCAGCTTTGCCTTTATAACATGAAAACAGTCAAAGAAAACATGTAAGTGAAAGAGCATGGCTGTTCTAGTAAAACTTTATTTGTAAAAACCACCAGCAGGCCATCGTTGGCCAACCATGGATTAGATGACCAATAAGGTCCTGGTTTTTTTAATTCACAAGTTGTTAATTGACAACTTTATTGAAGTATAACTGATATACTGCACATATTTAATATTTAATTTGATGAGTTTGGACATATGCATCCACCCATGAAGCCATCACCTAAATCAAGATAATAAACATTACCAGTAAGGTTCTACCTAATAATAAAGTTACAGGTTTTATCTTGTGAAAGCACAAACCCATTAGAATGTGAAATTGTTTGTGATTTTATTTGCTCTGTGGTTAGCTGAGTTACACATTAGATGACTATCTTGGTATGCACTTTTAAAAATCTCATAGAATGGTGGACTCTTATAACTTAAAGGGTCTTAGGGACCACCACCTGCTTCATCCTAGAAGCCCGTCATGAGTTCCTGATTCATGGTTACCAGTACTTTGCACTGAGCACCTCATCTCAGGAGATAGCCCACTCCACACAGGCCCTTCCTGCTGTCACTAACTTCCCAGCGAAGGCAGACTCTGCTTCCCTGTGACTTACCCCATCGGTCCCACTTGTGCCTGCTTCTTGCTTCTATCTTCTCTTTCTGCCCTCACCCCCCACAGATGAGTTGCTCTTCCTCTTTTGAGTCCAAGAGGTTTGCCTCAAAGGACCACTTCACTGCTGCCTCCTTCCAGTAAAAACCTGGCCCACTATCCCTGGCCCCTCACACCTTCCCAGCTGCCACATGTCAGGCTGGCTCACCCAGGTGCAGACTTCTGGGGGAAGAACTCCCGCTCCAGGAGGACTGCATGTTAACTCTCCATCCCTTACTTCTCAGACCGCACTTGGTTCAGCCCCTGTGCCCTTCCCAGATATCCAGAAGCTTTGCCTGGATAGCGCCTGGGCCCCAGTTACCCAGGAACACTTAGAATACATGGTAACTTTAGATATTTAAAGTCCACTCTTTTTCAGACCAAGCAGACTCCCTAGTGTCTTTAGCCTACCTACAAACCCACAGTTCAGCCATTCCTGCTTTGAAAAAAAAAGCTAACTGCCTTTTCAACAGAAATCGATGCTAATGAAAGCATATATCCATTGAAAAATAAGTGCCATTAAAACTGGGAATGAAGCAGCAGCCGTCGGAACTTCGATTCTCGGATGGGAATAAATGGACACTTATGTTTTGTCCGATCAGGGATGAAGAAGCTTGTGCTGATGAGGAAGCACAGTGCTGGGAGTACCAAGGTGGTAATGGCTGAGCGTCTAAATGAACAAAGAAAAACCTGCTATTTGGGGGTCTGTTATTTTGCTGTTGTGTTTATTGAGCACTAACAGTTAACTACTTGCTCCATACAATATCATATTAGGCAGGAATCCTCTCCAGGGACTTGTATCTTTCCCTAAACTGGGGGAAGAAGCAGAAAGAGACCATGGAAAGGGAAAAGTCAAGGTGAACTCAAGGGACATAGTGACTTCTCAGACAGGACAAGATGGCAGGGTGGTGTCATTGAAAACGAAGAGTCTTGAGACCTTGGAGTCATCTGGTCTCATCCCCTCATTTCACAGACAGTCACCAAAGCCCAGGTGCTCAGAGTTCTAGAACCAGTACTTAAACCCAGCCAGTATTCCCCTATGAATCGAGAATGGGTGTTTCAGTTGAGGAGGGTGAGGTTTCCATAGGACAACTCTGATTGGAGAAAATACCCTGGAACTTGAGGTGCATAAAGCCCACAGTAATTGAAAGGAAATTCTCTTCTTCATAAAGGGATCTAGGAAAAAGAGCTTTTTAATCATGGAATAAGATTTGTGGAAAGCACTTCATTCTAACTTCATTGGGGATTGTTTGGAGTTAAACTATGACCTTGCCAATCTGCTGATGAAAATTTACTCCCAAGATGGACCTTCTTTATAAAAAGAGCAGGCTCTGCCCTTTCTCTGGCTGAGTGCCTCTTACCGCAGAGAACTGCCTCTCTGGACAGAGCCAAGTCTGATGTGTGTTAGTCGCTCAGCTGTGTCCAACTCTTTGCGATCACATGGACTGTAGCCCACCAGGCTCCTCTGTTCGTGGGATTTCCCAGACAGGCACACTGGAGGGGGTTGCCATTTCCAGCCCCACTGGTGTCCGCAGTATGTGGGGAGTCTACAGGATGCCACCAGGCCTCTGGTTGAGGAGCCTGGCTTAGATCTTCACAGACTGAGCCTCCAGCTCTGGCTGGGCTCCAGAGGAGGGAGAGAGCCCAGGAGGCTGTGTGCTCACACACACAATCCTAATACACAGGAAAAGAGAACCATGCAATGAGGGAACACAGTATTTTACATCTGTTTGGGGCTTTACAGTTTTCAAAGCATTTTCACATCTGTGACCCTGCTTGCTTTGTTGTTGTTGTTCAATCGCTTAGTCGTGACCGACTCTTTGTGACACTATGGACTGCAGCACCCCAGGCTTCCCTGTCCTTCTCTGTCTCCTGAAGTCTGCTCAAATTCATGTCCCTTGAGCCGCTGATGCTCTCCAACCATCTTGTCCTCTGCCATTTTTTCCATTAAAGAACAGGTTTTATTATTCCCATTCTATACACAAGAAAGTAGAGGCTCAGAGAGGCATTGAACGGAAGTAGCAAATGAGCAAAACTGGGTCTAGAACACAGAACACTAGATTCCTGCCAGCTTTAGTGACATCTCTGGAAGGTCTTTCCTGAGCCCTTGGCCCCTTCATGCCCCCTGAGCACTGACAGTGGGGTCCTGGACTCCCTCCCTCTGTCTGTCACCCTTCCTACACCATAAGCTGCATGAAAGTGGGGGCCATGACTGTTCACCGGAGTATCCCCAGGTCCTGGGACATGACTGCCACAGAGAAGTGCTCAGCAGACCCAGAATCAGATACACTCGGGTGCACCAGAGTCCATTCAAAATGACTTCCAGGGCCCATAACATCTGCCTCACCCTTGGATCCACAGCCTCCATGACCTCACCTCTACCCACCTTCTCCAAGATGACCTCAAATGCATGAAGTACTTCCCGGGGCCACGGCCTTTGCCTTCGCATATACAAGCAGCTGTCTTCCTCACTTCATTCTGTTGTTTGCTTAAAATGGCAATGGGACAACATTCCCAAAGAGGCCTTCCTTGCACTTCTGTCTTAAAAAGCAGCCCCATTCATCATTACCTCTATCGTGCTTGTTTATTTATTACCTATTTCTCCTACCACGTAAGCTCCCTGAGGGCAGGAGCTTTGTTTTGTCTGCTACTGTGACCCCAGAACTTAGAACAGTCCCTGGCACTCGGCAGACATCTTTCAAATGAATGAACAAGCCCTGCTGTTCCATGTTAAGCCACCAAAATTTGCTTTCGTGTTATATCTGGAGAGCATAGTGGTACCCCATGCCCCTCCTCATCCCTTATCTGCATCCTCCACCCTTTCACCCGCAACCTCCCCTCGCCCCCCGCCAAAATTGAAGAATCTCCATCTCCGTGCTAATGATTAGAGAATGCTGAGGGTAACCTTCTGTACAGGACCAGACTGTCTTCCTAGGGCTTCCCTGGTAAAGAATCCGCCTGCAATGCAGGAGGTTCCTGGGTCAGGAAGATCTGCTGAAGAAGGGACAGGCTACCCTCTCCAGTATTCTTGGGCTCCCCTGGTGGCTCAACTGGTAAAGAATCCACCTGAAATGTGGGAGACCTGGGTTCGACCCCGAGGTTGGGAAGATCCCCTAGAGAAAGGAACAGCTACCCACTCCAGTATTCTGGCCTGGAGAATTCCACATACTGTATAGTCTATGGGATCATAAAGAGTCGGACACGACTGAGCGACTTTCACTTAGACTGTCTCCCTGGGAGTCAGGAGCCCTGAAGTTGACATTGCTAAGACATTGGCTGCCACAGTTACAGTTTCTGAGTTTTGGGGGGGGAACCCACAAAGAACCTAAGCTGCATTGTTGCCTCTTTTAAAATAAGGAATCCACATTGTTATACTCTCCTGAGCTGGCAACATGCCTTTCTTTCTGTGTCCTCCGAGGGGACTATCACAGGGCCAGGGAAAGGTGGGGGTGGGGCGGTGGTAAAGGCCACCCCCCCACCCCCACTCCATTACAATGCGGATGGACTACATTTTTTTCAAGTCCTGCTGGAAATCTCCTGGCTGGAAACCTTCCCAGATGTCCAATTTTCTTGCTTGAAGTGCACTTCTTTTCTCCTTGAAAATTAGTACAGGAGAATTTGTCTCCATTATAAACCTCGTCCTGGTGACAAGAGTGTTCAATGTTCACACAGAATTTCCTAAGCACTTGGTGTGTGCAGAGCACTGTGCAGGGGCCTGGAGCTCCTAGGGGTAGGACGCCAAGGGTGTGGGGAAGAGACAGGCCACTCAAAGGAATTTCCATGGACTCTGGTCTGATGCAGGGACGTGTAAACTGACCCAGGATTCCTCTGTGTCAAGACTAGGAAGAACTCTCTGTAAGGCTGAGGTCAAGAAATTGGGGTGCAAATCTACATCCCAGAAGAGCCACATGCCGCATTCCTTATTAAACTTCTTTTCCTCCCTCAGGGACCGAAACTGCAGGGGGCTCAGACCATTCCTATCTGCAGTCCCAGAGGAAAGCAGAATTGGCCTTTTCTTTGGGAACAATGGGCTTCCCTGGTGGATCAGATGGTAAAGATTCTTCCTGGGGACAATAACTCAGACCTCAGGAGTGTCTTCATTGTTTGAATAAGTCCATCACACAGCTAAATAAATGGCAGCCCTGTTCTGGGTACAAAGAACAACTGGACATAGACTCTGCCTCCAGGATGTTCCCACTCTGAAGGAGACAGACGTGTAGGTACATCGGGACACAGTGGGAGATGAGGTCAGAACATGGAGAACTTTGGGAGCCTCATTAAGGAGCCTGTTCTCCATTCTGTAGCTGACGGGGAGCCACTGAAATGTTTTGAAAAGAGGAGTGCTTTGCTTAGCTTTTCATCTTCAAAAGGACTCTCCAAGGGGATTCTTAGGAAGACGGCTGACTTGGTCTCATCTTGGAGCCCCCCTTGACCATGAGCACCACCACCTCCCCTTCCCTCCACCAGCTGGACTAGGTGCATCTGCCAGGCACTCAGGCTGCACTTGGACTTCTCCCTGTGACAGCGCTCATCCTCACGTAGTGTTGCCTGTTCTTCTGTCGGGTCCCTCACTAGAGCAGCAGGCACTGACTTATGTGTCTTGTTCTATCCCAGTGTCCAGCACAGAGCCTGGGACACTGTTGGTACTCACTAACTGTACACATATTATTTTTAACAAATGTCAGATTGAATGATTGCAGTAGTACAAGAGAGACGAAATCAGGGTCTGGGTGAACTAGAGTCATGACAGCGGGAGGATGGAAGGAAGGAGAGGACTTGCAAGATGGTAGGCAGGCCTGCAGTGGTCAGAGCTCTTAGCAACCTGCAGAGCAGTGGGAGGATGCGGCAGCTGTCTGCCTCTTGTACCTGTCCTGCTTTCCCCTTTTGTAAGGTGGGGTTTTCACACCTCCTCCCACTGATGTTATAGAGAGGAAAAGAGTGTGTGACATGGCAGCTGACCACCAGCCAGTGTGACTTGTGATGCTGGGCTTCCTGTATCCTCTGTGTCATGGTCTCTGGACCCACAGGAGCTGAGCAAAGGAGAGGCACAGTTTGAAGCAGGTGAAAGTTCAGTTTTCTACCTGTTACTCCCCTCTCTGTGTTCAAGAGAGCAGCCACTGTCCTAGCAAGACCACATCAACCGAACAGGCATCTCTGTCTCTCATAGGCCACTGGATTCTCTGGCCTCAACAGTCAGTCTTTTCTAAAAGATGACAGATCTACACCAAAATAAATTAAGAAAAATCCCAGCCACTTTGTGACTGATGAATAAATGAATGAACAAATGGCCTTTAGCCTGAGCTCTGTTATTTACTTTGATTCAGGGTGCCTTCTCTGAACCTCAGTGTCCCAACCTCTAAACGGGTATTAGACTATGTTCTGCAGTTTTTTGCAAGGACTCAAATAAAACATGTATGAGCACCTCAAAAATTCTAATGTGCATTAGAAATGCCTTTTTATATCATATATCATATCCCCCAATGGTACCCAACATAGAGTGAGCACAGAGTGGGTCTTTGCCTGAATATTAAGAGCATAAAGAATGTCTCTTTGATTTACTAACTGCCCTGCATCTTGTTACATAAAGAATCTGCATGCCAACAAGCATCCTCAGGGTGGTGAATCTTGGGACGGTAGGAGGTGTTACAGGTTACGATGTGCTGCCTCCTTTTGGCCTGTGTTTGACCTTTGAACTACACATTTGGATCCTGACACAGCTCCTGCCAGAGGTGGCATCTTCCCCCAGCTTCCCCATCTCACGTGACAGAGCTGAGGTTTCACAGCTGCTCTCATCTGCGTGCAGGCCCCACTCCCTACTGCCCATCCCCAGCAGCCCCTCTATACCAGGAAACACCAGCTCATTTCTGCGCTGGGCTGTTCAAGGAAACACACTTGAGGGTGGGTGCACCAGGCTATTCAAGGAAACACACTTGAGTATGAATGCACAGAGGCCGCCTAGAACAACACAGCAGGGCCCGAGCCTTTCTTGAGCAAGGACAGCAGGCCTGCCTGCTGGAGGAAATAAATGGGATTCTTGGATTCCCGGTGTCACACCAACAATCCAGGGCTTCGAGCCTCATTTGTTTCGTCAGATTCACCTTTTAAAATGCAAGTGCACTTTAAAATGCAAAGCTCCTAATGGTCATTCACACCCTGATGAAAACGAATCTTGTTATATATTTAACTGCTAACGTTTACAAAGCTCTCCTTGTGTTCTGTCACCACACATTTAATGTGATCTTCACAACTGTGATGGACCGATTAGCTCTGCTTCACAGCTGAGGGAGCCAAAACTGCAGTGGCCAAGTCATCTGAATATGCAGGTACAAATAAGAGAGATGGAATTTCAAATCCAGCTTCCCCCTTCCCCCTCCCCGACCCCCACTTGTCTCTTGTCTCCAAGGAACCTGTTGAGGGGCAGGACCCTGGTGGAGAAGGGCTCTGAGTCCAGAGTCTGCAGCAGGGGAATCCTGTCTATGGACAGCAAAGTGGTCCAGAGGCTCATCCTGAGAGTCAGCTTGCTCACCTGCTGCCCACCCCCACCCCTGGACCAGGACAGGACATGCAGGGTCTGGGGGCCAGTGATTTTCTTCAGGCTCATAACCATTAGGCAGGGCACAGCCAAGCCTGATTAATGATAGTAAGTTTCTGTAGTTTTATTTTTTAATTAAGAAGCATATTTGTTTTTAATCTCTCACCTCTCTAATTTAGCCGATTTAACAATGTACTTTGAGTGGGCTTCCCAAGAATACAGCCTAATGGTTTCATGTCTCAGCTCTGGTGCATATTAGTGACTTTGGTTAAATTATATAACCTCTCTGGACCTCACTTTGCACATCTATAAAATGGGCTTTCCTGGCGGCTCAGAGGGTAAAGCATCTGCCTGCAATGCAGGAGACCCAGGTTTGATCCCTGGGTCAGGAAGATCCTCTGGAGAATGAAATGTTAACCCACTCCAGTACTCTTGCCTGGAAAATCCCGTGGATAAATAGGAGTAACCTAGTCTGTGCTTTTTAGTATTGTTGCAAAGATGAAATGAGGTGACTGTATAGAATTCTTAGCATGGGGCCTGGCATATAGGAAGTACTCCAGAATTGTAGATGGTCATTGTCAAATCCCCATCCTTCTTGATTTGAGGACAGGAGCTCAAACAGTACCTGCCTCTTGCAGTGACAGACCACCTGCTGTATTTTAGCTGCTCCTTGAGTGGTGAGCCATCTGCAGAGGAGTGGGACATTGGTGCGTGCTCTGCTCGTCAGGGAAACCCGTGAATTAACATCATCCTCAGGACCTCTCCTCAGGTACATTACTGAGGCCGTGCCATGAGCACGGAGGGCTGGGAGCTTGGTCTGACAACATTTAAAGGAGGATTTTGGGGAAAAGTGCCCTTTTGGGTTCCAGAGGTTTCTGTCCAAGGTAATTCAGATTGTTGACCTAAGTAAGATCTCTGGCTAGTGCTTAACAGACTTAGAGAACAGATTTGGATGCAGGAGAGGAAATGGCTTGGGAGTTTGGATGAGCAGATGCAAACTATTAGATATAGGATGGATGAATAACAAGGGCCTACTGTACAGCACAGGGAACTATATTCAATATCTTGTAATAAACCATAATGGAAAAGAAAGTAATAAACTGGGTGAAGTGAGGTGAAGATTGGGCCTCAGTGGTGAGGTGGCTCAGTGAAAAGCATCCACCTGCTGATGCAGGAGACACAGGTTCGATCTCTAAGTCAAGAAGATCCCCTGGAGGAGGAAGTGACAGCCCACTCTAGTGTTCTTGACTGGAGAATCCCATGGACAGAGGAGCCTGGCAGGTCCCAGGCCATAGCCACAAAGATTTGGACATGAATTGGTGACTGAGCACACACAGATGAGGTGAAGAACAAAAGAGAAGAAATAGTCTAGACCCCACAGAACCCTGCCTGGGGCTTGGGCCTGTATTTTCTCTTGGCCTTTCTCTCTGTGTTGTGTCTATCCAGGGACTGGGGTTGTGAATATGCTTATAATAGAAATGTGATAAATAAGAAAGTTAATCTCTAGTATGTCTATTCAGGAGAAGGAATGACTAAGCTGAAAGAGGATTGTAAACAGAGCCAGTGGGGTGATACACCCCAAGAATTTAGACAGAAGCAGCAATGCCAGAGAGACCCAGCTGCTTCTGGAAACAAGATTACAGAATATAACCAGGGAAGTTCATAGCGCTGAGTAATGATTCCTGATATCAATCAAGTCTCTGAGAACATGGATCATGCAACTTACTGAATTCAATTTATATTCTCTTAGGCAAAATCACTATGACCTGGATAGAAATTTAGCAAGAGAGCATTAAAAAATGGAAAGCATAGGTAATGAATTAGCCTCTGGGAAACCAGGAACCTTACTTTCTGGCTGGTTATATATTAAATATTATATGATATTAGATAATTGAACATTTCCCAAGTACTTATTATGTATTTTTTTTCTTATTATGTATTAAGAACTGTACTTCAAATAACCTGCATTCACTGGATCCCCTCTAAAAGCCCTGTGCAGGAGGCATCCTGGTTTAGTAAGCACTTGACAATTTTCTGTTATAAAGACATATTCTGAGACCTTGTGGCTTGACTTTTCTCCCACTTCGGGTGGCCAAAAAGAAATGGCAATTCCCAGTTATTTGTAATAAAGGCAGGACTGGTTACATTTCCAGAACAAACTGTAGGTACATCAGAGCCTGTTCATGAACCACAGTCAGTGTGTCCTTGTTGGATGACAGCTATTCTAGCATCTGTTACAAGTTGTCCTGGACTTGTCTGAGACTTCTAGTTTTCTGTCTGCATTGATGAGATCATCATATCAGGCATCTTGACTTGACAAACAAGCTCTGAATGCAGAGGAACATTTACTGCAGTGCAGAGTACAAACATAAAACCCAGTATAATCTTATCCTTCCTATTTCTGCCCATAAGTGCTGGAGAGAGTGCCTACTTTTAACAAAACATACTTGTGGGGTTTCCTAATACAGAAGGAGCAGATGCACTGAAAGTGCATTCTTTGGACTGATCTCAGCTGCTTAAATCCCATGGTTGCTTGATCCAGGGGACATATGAAAGGGAAGGGTCAGGTCCAGACCAGCATTTTCAAGGCGGTCAGTTCAGTTCAGTTCAGTTGCTCAGTCGTGTCTGACTCTTTGTGATCCCATGAATTGCAGTGCGCCAGGCCTCCCTGTCCATCACCAACTCCCGGAGTTTACTCAAACTCATGTCCATTGAGTCGGTGATGCCATCCAACCATCTCATCCTCTGTCGTCCCCTTCTCCTCCTGCCTCCAATCCCTCCCAGCATCAGGGTCTTTTCCAATGAGTCAGCTCTTTGCATCAGGTGGCCAAAGTATTGGAGTTTCAGCTTCAGCATCAGTCCTTCCAATGAACACCCAGGACTGATCTCCTTTAGGATGGACTGGTTGGATCTCCTTGCCGTCCAAGGGACTCTCAAGAGTCTTCTCCAACACCACAGTTCAAAAGCATCAATTCTTCTCCTCTCGGCTTTCTTCGCAGACCAACTCTCATATCCATACATGAGCACTGGGAAAACCATAGCCTTGACCAGACGGACCTTTGTTGGCAAAGTAATGTCTCTGCTGCTTTTTAATATGCTATCTAGGTTGGTCATTACTTTCCTTCCAAGGAGTAAGCGTCTTTTAATTTCATGGCTGGTCAGGAGACCCTTATCTACAGCAGTTGCATCAGTTGTCTTCACGAAGAGGCTTAATTCTTTCCACTCTCCAGCTGTGGTCATCAAAGACAGCTCATCCTGGTCACTGGGTTTGGCACAGCTATGACGTCCTTCATCATACTTGCTCTGCAGGAACCTTTCAGGCTTCTTGGCCATTCCTGTCGACACGTGTAGGGCACAGGACCTCTCAAAGTTTGATGGCATGGTGCCAGTCCAAGCTCACAACTGTAGCTTTTTAATTCTCAGTATTGTAAGAAAAGAAACTGGAGGCTCGGAGCTGGTGCCTGTCCCAGGCCATGCCATCCCACCTCCTGCCTTCCTCCTCACAAGTCCAGGCATGCTCAGTTTCCTAGAGCTCTGCCCAACAAGGTAGCAGAAGATGAATCTTTCATCATTGAGGGCCACAGGCTCTACCTTCCCAAAGCAGAGGAGTCTCCAGCTTTGTGGAATCTGAAGTGCCTGATGCCCACCTAGCCAGCAGCCAGTGTGCACAGAATGGGCTCAGGGTATCGGTGGCCAGCAGGCAAGAAAGGAGCAGGGAAGGTCTCTGTTCGCTGGGATTTGGGTAGCTGCTCATGGGAGGAAAAGCCAACCATTGCTCACCGCTTACCTTGGCCTCAGCCACAGGAAGAAAAGATAATGAATAACATCCAAAACAGCAGAAGTAAGACAGCAGTTGCAGTCTCTCACTGCCTGACTCTTCAAAGATGCCCAGCTGTGCAGAAGAAGGATGTGAAGTCAGGATTTCATGATACCCCAGGTCAGGACCAGAGATAAATCCTGCTCTTTTCCTTTTGAAGACAGCTCTTCATTGTCTCTTGATCCTGGGACTCCAGCCTGGTTTCCCTGGTGACTAGACTGGCTTCCAGAGGCAGAGGTCAGGGTGCAGTAAGATGCAGAAAGACCTGCTGTGATGGGTGTTCAGGACAGGAAGGCCAACTGAGTGAAGAGAGGATGAGAACACTGAAGCAGTCCTCTCTGATGACTTCAGGGCAGCCAGAGATATTCTCCTTAGTCCTCATCTTGGATGATGAAACTGAACCAGCTAAGCAGCTCCGTGACCTGCCCTAGGTCACATGGGAAGGACACTGTAGAACCAGGAATTACATCTATCATGGAGTGACTTTCCTGGTTTCCAAAGAAAATGCTGCCGCTGAGCAGCCATCAGGAAGCTGAGTGCTTAAAGTTGCTTCTCTTGGAGAAGAGGCAGGTGTACAGTGAGGTGCATGGGGGGCTGTTAGGGCTGCCCAGTGGGGTGAGCTTCTGGCCCACAGGCCCACCTCACTGCCCCTGCCGGACCTGCCAACCCACCTGCTGGCCAGTGACCAGTCACCCCCAGCAGTCTCTCCTGGGTTACAAGCAACAGGAACCCAAAGGAAGGCTGGGGGTCCAGACTTGTGTTCTTCCCACCAGTCAGAACAAGTCAGGATGAAAACTTGCTGAGAGCAGCAGAGAGTCTCCTGGGATGACTGGCAATTTGAGTTTCTTAGAGACAGACACTCTGCTCGTACCAGACGTCATTTTAAGCTAAAAGCCTATGGTTATGTTGCATAGCTGATCTTCTTTACTTATTCTAACCTGTAATCCAGAAGCCACTGTAGATTGAATGTGGGCCGTTAAGCATTCCTGTAAGAAGCACAGGTCAGTATTTTTAGGTGTTGTCATTGCCAGCTGGGGAATTACCTTTCTGTCTGCAGCTTGTGCATTTAGGATCTGATCATCTCTGTGCTTCTTATAACCATCACCAATCTTCCAGAGCCAGCACTTTGCTCCTCTCTGCTGGTGGTGTGTCTCCACCCACAAGGGTTCCCGATTCCCTCCCCTGCTCCAGACCCAGAGGCCTTCTCTGGGGAGGGTCTGTGCCTCACTAACTGCATCTATCACTTGGGCAATGCGCTGCCTGTTTCCCCACCTCTGTCTTGGCTGGGGTGACGAGAGGGGTGACTGGGGGGGGGGAGGTGTCCCAGGGTCCTCGGGGGCTCAAGGGTTGTGGGGCAGAGGCAGGGAGTGAGGATTCTCTGCCAGGGCCTTGCTCAGCAGTCTGTGCCTGGAGGCTCCAACTGTACCTCTTCTACTGAAAATGCTCATGGTGGCCCTCCTTCCTGTGAAGTCCCTACCTCCCATCTCCTGAGAGCTCCTGACAGCCCCGCTGCCCCATCAGGAAGCTGTAAAGTGTGCCCATGCCCCCAGTGTGCCTGAACCTCGGGCCCGCATGGGGTCAGCCTCTGTGTGTGTTCTGACTCCTGCATCCCCACGAGCTCTCCTGTCTGCCTGGCCTGGCTCCAGGCCCACTGGCCACTTGGACTGCTGCCTCTACCTGCCTCTCTGGCTTTTATTTAAACTGTCCAGATGCCTCCCCATTACCCTGGTCTCACCTCTGCACTCCTCTACCCAAGTCCCTCCGGGCCTGGCCTGCCACCACAGAGGGGCTGAGACAGAGGGAGAAGCCTGTGCACTGAGTTTGCCACACTCAAAGGAAAGGAAACTGCTGCCACAGGGCCTGGCGAGCCCTTGGAGAATGGGAAAACACAGCCACCTGAGGCCCGGCCTCCCGAGCCCCCGGGCGTGTTGGCAGCCTTGCTCCTGCAGGGTCCCAAGGGCAGGTGCAGATGGGCAGAGGTCCCCTGCCTAATGAGGAGGGCAAGCATCTTACCTACCAGCTCAGCCATCTCTGACTCACCAGCTTCTTAAGCTTGCATTCTTATATATTGAATGGCTCTAACAATGCCCACTATGCGGAAGCATGCTTCTCAGTACTAAGGGAAGAAATGTCTGTAAAATACTCTTCACCCTCTGGCATGTCACAGGCGCATAAACCACAGTAACGAGTACCACTCCTCTCGCTGTCACTGCAACAGAAGCCTTGCCTTGTCCCTCCCCTGCACTTCTCAGCTTCAGGTGGCCCCGACCATCCTCCTCTCCTCTCAGGGCTCCTCCCAGAATATGTGACCATTTCAATTTATAGCAGCATCCACACAGGGCCAGAATGTTCACTTCAGAAGACTTAAGGCACGTTCTGTCCCCATGCCTACAGGACATTCCTGCCCCATCAGCCTTCTAGCTGAAGTGCAGGCCATTTGAAGCAGAGGGAAGTCTTCTCTGACAGAACACGACAGCAGGAATCCACAGACTCATTGCAGCCCTAGTGCAGCCTGGCCAAGGGCGGCGAACGCTGGGTCCACCTTGACTGGAAAAGGCCTGCCACAGCCTTCTCGTGGGGCACAGATGCCAGCATGGCACACACCCCTCCGGGAGTGAGGCTGGCAGGCTGACCCACAGGGAGCACAGGGCGTTTCCTGCCTCTGTAGTGGGGCGGTGGCCTTCCGCTTCCATCCCCTCCTCCCAGCTGCAGCCTCACACCCTGTCCAGACCAACTCGACTTTCATTCCCACCACCCCTGTTTGCTCTTCATTTGCCACCATTTTTCTCTTGGGTGTGGGCACTTCCCTAGGCACAGTCCCCCTCAAATGACTTCTACTGTGGGACTGCATTCAACGTTTGCTGATGGGATCAGCCCTGCGTCCCAAACTCCTGCTTCCCCTCCTTCTGCCGGCCCTCTGGCTCTGTAGAACGTGGACTCCAGAGTACACACACACACACACACACACACAGATTCACACTCCTCATGTGCCCCCCTTCCCTCTCCCCAACATCCACATCTGCCTCTCCCCTGTGCAGACATTGATCCCAAGACACACAGTCTCTTCCTTGCAGCCGTATTCTTCTATTATCTGAGCCAATCAGGAGGCATCAAATCTTTCCTAAAAATCAATGCCTGCCTTACTTCCAGTGCCTAATCTACATCTGCTCATCCTCTCCCTTTCTTTAAAATAAAATAAAATAAGTAATAAAGCACTCTTTTCACATGACCCACTTGCCTGCCACTGCCAGGGCCCTGAAAAGCTTCTGCTGATCAGGAATCTTTTATTCTGCAAAGAATTGCTCTGACACACTTTTCTCTCATGAGTATGTCCTCTGTTCATGTGGCACAGGTTTTTAGAGGCTGAACGTGTGGAAAGGGCCAGGAAGATATTTAATAGCAAAGAGGGCAAGCTCACTGCTTTTAAAAGGGTTCTCTGAGCTCTGGGTCCCATTGGACCTGGCAGGGAGTGTGACATATCAACCTCTTTCCTTCTGCTTTTGGCCCAGAGGAAAAGGAAATAAAAAGCAACAGATGCCCCTCCCCACACACAGACACCCACATCAAGAACTCTTTATTTATTTATTTATTTTTTTAATATACCTTTATTTAAATTGGAGGCCAATTACTTTACAATATTGTAGTGGTTTTGCCATACATCGACATGAATCAGCCATGGGTGTACATGTGTTCCCCATCCTGAACCCACCTCTCTCCTCCCTCCCCATCCCATCCCTCTGGGTCATCCCAGTGCACCAGCCCTGAGCACTCTGTCTCATGCATCGAACCTAGACCAGCGATCTGCTTCACATATGATAATATACATGTTTCAGTGCCATTCTCCCAAATCATCCCACCCTCACCCTCTCCCACAGAGTCCAACAGACAGTTCTGTACGTCTGTGTCTCTTTTACTATCTCCCATACAGGGTTATCATTACCATCTCTCTAAATTCCATATATATGTGTTAGTATACTGTATTGGTGTTTTTCTTTCTGGCTTACTTCACTCTGTAAAATAGGCTCCAGTTTCATCCAACTCATTAGAACTGATTCAAATGCATTCTTTTTAATGGCTGAGTAATATTCCATAGTGTATATGTACCACAGCTTTCTTATCCATTCATCTGCTGATGGACATCTAGGTTGCTTCCATGTCCTGGCTATTATAAACAGTGCTGTGATGAACATTGGGGTACACGTGTCTCTTTCAGTTCTGGTTTACTCAGTGTGCATGCCCAGCAGTGGGATTGCTGGGTCATATGGCAGTTCTATTTCCAGTTTTTTAAGGAATCTCCACAGTGTTCTCCATAGTAGCTGTACTAGTCTGCATTCCCACCAACAGTGTTAAGAGGGTTCCCTTTTCTCCACACCCTCTCCAGAATTTATTGCTTGTAGACTTTTGGATAGCAGCCCTTCTGACTGGCATGGAATGGTACCTCATTGCGATTTTGATTTGCATTTCTCTGATAATGAGTGATGTTGAGCATCTTTTCATGTGTTTGTTAGCCATCTGTATGTCTTTGGAGAAATGTCTGTTTAGTTCTTTGGCCCATTTTTTGATTGGGTCGTTTATTTTTCTAGAATTGAGCTGCAGGAGTTGCTTGTATATTTTTGAGATTAATTCTTTGTCAGTTGCTTTGTTTTCTATTATTTTCTCCCATTCTGAAGGCTGTCTTTTCACCTTGGTTGCTTATAGTTTCCTTTGTTGTGCGAAAGCTTTTAACTTTAATTAGGTCCCATTTG